>NC_057710.1:139600727-139670500 GCF_004010195.1 Chiloscyllium plagiosum | reverse complement strand
CACCCCAATCCCACCCTCTACATAAATAAACCTTTCCTAATCCGGTCATGCAGCAGTCTACTTTTGCTGGGCTATTTGGAGACTGAAGGCTGGGAGACTTGCTTGTTTGAGATAAGTACATGAGCACCGTCAGTTGAGCAGACAAAATAGCCAATAGTAGCTAGGCTCGGGCTGTATAACGTGACGGTTTAAATTGCACAATTTGTTGAAAAGAACAAAAACTTCCAGAAATATTCAAACATCTGTATGTGTCTGTGAATGCATTTGCTAGAACTGGATTGTTGTAGTGTTCATTCAGTGAAGAAAACTGATGTGTAAATTGTGTGGAATTCAGTGGCAGTATTGGCCCAGGCTTCTTATTGACCTTCACAAAGAGGAATGTACACCACAGACTGGCGCCCAATTGCCTCTGAACTTGCTCACCACCCTGCTGCTGCCTGCGTCACTTTCCTCACTGCTGCATCTTCAGTAGCCCTACCCCAGGGGACAGTGAATAATTTGGAGAGATTCTTCACTTGCATCCACACTTGGAGCTGTTTCACTCTGTAACAAGCAGAATGTTTTCTTCTCAGACTGGGTCCCTATTTTGTCATGTTATTACTTAATACACATTAAAAATGTTCGCCAGAGAGATCTTCGCCAGAGAGTGCATTGTCTTTGTTGTGCTGACTTGGTGTGGCACAGTGCAGAGATTTGGAATGGCATGTTATTATTCAGATTAATAACTGAAACAGGGTCTCAATCTTCAAAATATCAGATTGTCCAGATGAACAGCCACTAGATATGGTCAGTGTTCCAGCTAATTGCACAGTGGCCTCACAGTAGCCTGTAAAATATCGCCCTCAAAATCCTTGTTCTCTGACAAATCAATAAAGGCTTGCAGCTACACAAAAACAAACTAAAGGGGGCACACACTTTTTTTTAAAAAAGGACTGCACACAGCAATTAGTTTTAAAGTGAACGTTGATTATGGCCCAATCTGACTCCAGAGAGTCTCAGTCTACATAATTCCTATGTCAGTTTGTTACTGGACTCCAGATTTGGGCAACATGTATATTCTAATCATAGTGCCGTCACTTTGCAGTGATGCTGGCAATGTACTGTACATGATCTTTCGGATTGAACATGCTAATATGTAAGTTAATTCAGCTGTGAAGAGAGATGAGCAGAAAAGTGGGGTTGAGGGGGGAGTTGAGTGAGGTGCACATAGGTCTAAAGCGTTTAGATAGGGAGAAGCTCTTTCTCTGAGCAGGGTCAGTAACCAGATGACTAAGTTTTGAGGAAAGGACAGGAGGTTTAGAGGGGATTCGAGGAAAACCGTTTTCATCCAGGAAATGATGGATATCTGGAATTCAGTGCTGAAAAGGGCTGATAGAGACAGGACCTCTTGAGACATTTAATATGGCTATGTGCGTGGAAAATTGTGCTCCACTAACTTGTTTGAGTTTTTCAAGTGACAAAGAAAATTGATGAAGGTTGAGTGGTAGATGTCAGTATGCACTTCAAGGCGCTTGACAAGGTTCTGCATGGTAGACTGGTTAGATCACATGGAATCCAAGGGGAACTAGCCAATTGGATACAAAATTGGCTTGAAGATAGGAGACACAGCGTGATGGTGAAGGGTTGTTGTTCAGACTGGAGGCCTGTGGCCAGTGGTGTGCTGCAAGGATCAGTGCTGGGTCCACTGCTTTTCATCATTTAAGTAAATGATTTGGATGTGAACATAGGATGTATAGTTAGTAAGTTTGCATATGACATCAAAATTGGTGATGTAGTGGGCAGTGGCGATGGTTATCTCAGAGTACAACAGAATCTTGATTAGAAGGGCCAATGGGCCGAGGAGTGGCAAATGGAGTTTAATTTAGAGCTGTTGCATTTTGGTAAGGCAAATTAGGGTAGGACTTTATACAGTTAATTGGAGAGCCCTGGGGACTGTTGCCGAACAAAGGGACCTAGGACTGTAGGTGCATAGTTCCTTGAAAGTGATGTTATAGTTAGACAGCGTGGTGAAGAAAGCATTTGGCATGCTTGCCTTCCTTGGTCATAACATTGAGTATAGGAGCTGGGATGTCTGTTGTGGCTTTGCAGGACATTGGGTTAGGACACTTTTAGAATACTATGTTCAATTCTGGTTTCCTGCTATAAGAAAGATGTTAAAGTTGAAAGGGTTCACAAAAGATTTACCAGGATGTTGCGAGGATTGGAAGGTTTGAGCTATAGGGAGAGGCTGAAAAGGCTGGGACTATTTTCCCTGGAGCATCGGAGACTGAGGGGTGACCTTAGATGTTTATAAAATCATGAAGGGCATGGAATCGGGTCAATAATCAAGTCTTGTTCCCCAGATAAGGGAGTCCAAAACAAGAGGATATATGTTTAAGGTGAGAGGGAAAATATTTAAAAGGGACCTGAGAGGCAACTTCTTCACGCAGAGGAATGAACTGCCAGAGGAAGTGGTGGAGGCAAGTACAATTATGATATTTAAAAGGCATTTAGATGGGTACATGAATAGGAAGAGTTTAGAAGGATATGGGAAAATGCTGGCAAATAGGACTAGATCAGTTTAGGATATCTGGTTGGTGGGGATGACTTGGACCGACAGATTTGTTTTCCTTCTGTATAATTCTGTGACTCTGTATTTGGATGAACACTTGAAATGCCAGAACACACAAGTCAAATGCTGGAATAATGGGATTAAAGTGGCAGCAGCGAGGTAGGCAATGTTTGGGCTTCTGGATCCGTCTGCTGCAGCCCCGCATTATCCTCCATTCTTTCCTTACCCTTTTGTCTTTGTTTTTCTTTATCTTCATCTTCTTCCTGTCGGCGACGGAGAAGGTGACATTACGGAGGAGAGCGGCTGGGGAGGGACTCTTGTTGAGCAGTGGTCTGGCTTGGCAGGAAAGTCAGGAATTCCTGATTGTGTTAGGGTTGGAGCGGTTACCTCCAGGTGTTGGTGAGGTGGTGGTTGCTTCGGAGCCTGGGGCACCTGGTTGCGAGGCAGAACCTGGCATTGGCAGTCCATTGGCGAGGTGTGGCCAGCAGCAAACAGATGGCACCTGAAGCATAGTGACTCTGAAGTTGGTGTGTCCGGCACAGGTGGCAGAGGGGTGACGGAGAGGATGTCATTGGTCAGCCAGTTCAGGGCTCTGGACTCCTGGTGGAGACAGTGGAAAGAAGATAGACTCTCTTTTAGCTATGTCTTTATTCTTAAGCTATTCAAAATGGCACCAGATTGTTCCAACAGTTGAAGCATTTCACTGTATTTTACAGTGTTGTTCTTTGCAGATTACAAATGACAAATCATCATTCATCATTCATATTAATTCATTCACATTCTGAAAATAGTTGGATGCTTGATGATGGGCATGGACGCAAAAATTGGCTCTTCAGCTCAGTGCTTTAAAAATCTATGAATGTACATAAGCTGCAAACTAGGTAAAATAATGTTTCAAAGAATGGAGACATAATTTTCCATGAACTAGTTTCTGCACAGATAGTATCCGCTTATGAGTAATGAACAGGTAAAAGAATAAAATTATAGAAAATAATCATATCTCTAGCAACTGAAAGCAAAGAGATAACATCAGGAGCAAATATTTGTTTTTAACATGCAGTTTTGATGTTTATATGGAAGCCTGGAGAGATTATTCTAGAATCTGATCCATTTTGGTGTCTGGTCTTAATTTTAATCCAATTCATAAACTGACAATTTAAATCAAACTCCTCATTAGAAAATGGAAAATAGGACAGATGGCTGAAGGCAAAGTATCTCTAGCAGAACCTAAGTAGGAGAGGTATGCATACTGTGAGTAAAAGCAAGCAGGTCTTCGGAGCTGCTTTCAGTAATTGTGGAACCGATACATGGAGGTTGGCCTAAAAATCGGAATAGCCAGCAAAGTAGTGCAATGTTGGCAGAACTGCTTGCCTGTGAACAGGATGGGATTGAGATAATAACTGCCTCATCAATTTTACTCTGCAGGCATCACTTTTTAGTGTCATTAAGAGCAAACCAAGTTGTTAATCAAGTGATTGGGACATAGATATTCGAACAATTTATGTAAATATGGTAGGGCAGCATGTGTTATCTGTTTTTGCTTAACCTCTTTATTCTATTTGACTGCACAATATTCAGGGTGCTGATATGGAACACTGATAACCCACAGATCCTGTAGTGACTAAAGCTGCAATTTTTAATAAAGGAGAAGTAAGCACTAACTTTGTGTGTAATTATAGGGTATGCAAAGAGTAAATGGTCTTTTGTGGAGCACTATTGGATGCAAAGCTTTAAAACTCGTCTATTGTTAACAGATTGTAAAAGAATTATAAAAAAGAACTTTTAAGCCAAACAACTCTTCAACAAAGGGTTTTGAAAATGCAACAGTTCTTTTCATTTTCCCAGACAAACTATTTTGCCAGTGCAGATATTATTTCCTTGGAGCTGCCATGCAACTTTGCTGGAAATATGATGGAAACTTATTTTCTTAATGTAGAAAGATGGCAGAATGGTCCAAATTTCTTTGAGCAATTCCCAATGTGGTCCTGCAATATTCTTTGGTTAGCAGGGTTTGTATTCGAGCTTCCTTATGATCCTTGTTGCCAGATAAATTAAATTATCTCATTATGTTTCTTATTGCAAACAATTTTTGCTCAAAGATCAACTTCATCTATAGAAAACCAGGCTATTGATGGACTGGAATGATGGACTGGTCCTACACCTTCTATTTTTCAGCTTGTGGTTGGTGTGTAAAGAAAAATAGTTCTGAACAAAGCAGTTTAAAATCAATCTGTCTAGTTCTCCATTGTGGTATATTCTATCTTTACTCTGATGCAGAAGTGGCTTTCTATTTAAAATTTAAATTATTATTGGGATGTGGGTATTTCTACAATGCTATATTTATTCCCCATCACTTGTTGCTTTATGAAGCATTGTAACTTTATGGCTTGATATAACCCTCCATGGTTGAATGTCAACTAATGAATGTGGATTTAGAATCACAAGGCAGGTGGGAGTGTCAGGTTTTCTTTCCTAATGGATATTTTAGAAACTTGGATTTTTATGACAATTCAACAGCTTTGCAGTCACAAGATATTATCAGATTTTTAATTTTCATTTTTTTAACCAGATTTACATTCATAAACTGTCTTGAAACAAAGGGATTTGAACTCTCATTCGATATATCACTGATTGAAACCTCTGGATTACTACATCAATGATATATGCATTTTGCTCCTGCATCCTAGACTGATCAGTGCATTATCTTTCTGCTTGATGTAAGGATTCTGAATGAAATGAGTTTGACATAGTTAGAGCTCGGGTAGAGATTCACAGCAGCAATTTGCTACCTGTTTTCATTGAATTATTCATCTCATTTAGAATTGACTGGTGTGGGGACTGGGGAGATTCACGCTGATGGATTCATTGCATGTGTTTTGTAAAGGGTGAGGTTGAATCACATTGTTGTGGTAGACTAGAGGAAGATTTATTGCACATCTTCCACCAGATGGAACTGTATGAGTAGAGAATTTCAGTATTGTGAGGCAGCTCAGGTAAAAGATAACAAATTTTAGTCGGTGGAATTGTGTTACAAACAAATATATGATTCAACTTCTGTTCTGGAAATTGAATTGACATGTCATTGACTTCTAAAATCTTAGTACTGTGTATGCATAGGGATTTATAATATGAGATCCTATATTTAAAAACTAAAATGCCTTTCTTTTTAAAATAAAAGATGAGTTTTCTATTCTGAAGGAATATTCATTTTCCAAACTGCTGCTTAAACAGCTGTACCAATCTCCCTTGGTTAGGCAGAGCTGCTGATGCTGAGAAATGGCAAATGAGAACATAGAACTTTACAGCACAGTACAGGCCCTTTGGCCCTTGATGTTGCACCGAGCTGTGGAACCAATCTGAAGCCCATCTAACCTACACTATTCCATTTTCATCCATGTGTTTATCCAATGAACATTTAAATGCCCTTAAAGTTGGCGAGTCTGCTACTGTTGAAGGCAAAGCCTTCCATGCCCCTACTAATCTCTGAGTAAATAAACTACCTGACATCTGTCCTATATCTATCACACGTCAACTTAAAGCTTTGTCCCCTCATGCTAGCCATCACTATCTGAGGAAAAAGGCTCTCACTGTTCCCCCTATCTAACCCTCTGATTATCTTATATGTCCCAGTTAAGTCACCTCTCAACCTTCTTCTTTCTAACAAAAACAGCCTCAAGTCCCTCAACCTTTCTTCATATGAACTTCCCTCTCTACCAGGCAACATCCTAGTAAATATCCTCTGAACCCTTTCCAAAGCTTCCACATCTTTCCTATAATGCGGTTATCAGAAGTATACGCAATACTCCAAGTGAAGCCGCACCAGAGTTTTGTACAGCTGCAGCATGACCTCATGGCTCCAAAACTCAATCCCTCTGCCAATAAAAGCTAACAAGCCGTATGCCTTCTGAACAGCCCTATCAACCTGGGTGGCAACTTTCAGGGATCTGTTGTGGTTCTGTTCGCCAAGCTGGGAATTTGTGTTGCAGACGTTTCGTCCCCTGTCTAGGTGACATCCTCAGTGCTTGGGAGCCTCCTGTGAGTAGTGTTTTGTGGAGTCCTTGCATGGGATTTTGTACACTACATTGGTTTTGCCCATGCTGGGTATCGGGTCCTTCGTCCTGGTGAGTTGTTGTCTGAGAGTGGCTGTTGGTTTGTGTGCTGTTATGAGTCCTAGTGGTCGCAGTAGTCTGGCTGTCTCAGACAACAACTCACCAGAACAAAGGACCCAACACCCAGCATGAGCAAAACCAATGTAGTGTACAAAATCCCACTCAAGGACTCCACAAAACACTACTTAGGACAAACAGGAAGACAGCTAACGATCCGCATCCATGAACACCAACTAGCCACAAAACGACATGACCAGCTATCCTTACTAGCCACACACGCAGATGACAAGCAACATGAATTCGACTGGGACAACACTACTATTATAGGTCAAGCCAAACAGTGAACAGCCAGGGAATTCCTAGAGGCATGGCACTCATCCACAGATTCAATCAATAAGCACATCGACCTGGACCCAATATACCGGCCACTGCAACGGACAGCTGGAACTGACAACCAGAAGCGGCAGATTAAAACCACTACAAATGCCGGAGGAAAGATCACAGAAGCGCTTCACAGGAGGCTCCCAAGCACTGAGGATGTCACCTGGACAGGGGACGAAATGTCTACAACACAAATTCCCAGCTCGGCGAACAGAACTACAACAACGAGCACCCGAGCTACAAATCTTCTCACAAACTTTCAGGGATCTATGTACATGGACACTCAGTTCTCTCTGCTCATCTACACTACCAAGAATCTTACCATTAGCCCAGTATTCTTTATTCCAGTTGCTCCTTCCAAAGTGAGTCACCTCACACTTTTCCACATTAAACTCCATTTGTCACCTCTCAGCCCAGCTCTGCAGCTTATCTATGTCCCTCTGTAACCTGCAACATCCTTTGACATAATCCACAACTCCACCGACCTTACTGCCATCTGTAAATTTACTAACCCATCCTTCTATGCCCTCATCCATGTCACTTATAAAAATGGCAAACAGCAGTGGCCCTAAAATAGATCCTTGCAGTAGACCACTAGTAATTGAGGTCCAGGGTGAACATTTTCCATCAGCCACCACCCTCTGTCTTCTTTCAGTTAGCCAATTCCTGCGTCAAACCACTAAATCACCTTCAATCCCATGCCTTTGTATTTTGTGCGAGAGCCTACCATGCGGAATCTTATCAAACACCTTACTGAAATTCATGTACACCACATCAGTCGCTTTTCCCTCATCCACCTGTTTGGTCACCATCTCAAAGAACTGAATAAGTTTGTGAGGCACAACTTACCCTTCACAAAACTGTGTTGACTATTCTGAATCAACTTATTTCTCTCTGGATGATTATAAATCCTATCTCTTATAACCTTTTTTCAACACTTTATCCACACCCGAAAGAAGGTTCACTGGTCTATAATTGCCAGGGTTGTCTCTAATCCCCTTCTTGAACAAGGGGATAGCATTTACTATCCTCCAGTCTTCTTTCACTATTCCTGTAGACAGTGACAGCATAAAGATCAAAGCCAAACACTCTGCAATCTCCTCCCTGGCTTCCCAGAGCATCCTAGGGTAAATCCCATCTCCCCCAGGGGAATTATTTATTTTTATACTTTCCAGAATTACTAACACCTCCTCCTTGTGAACCTAAATCCCATCTAGTCTTGTAGCCTGTATCTAGTATTCTTCTCAACAACATTGTCTTTTTCCAGTGTGAATACTGATGAAAAGTATTCATTTAGCGCTTCTCCTATCTCCTCAGACTTCATGCACAACTTCCCACTACTACCTTTGATTGGCCCTAATCTTTCTCTAGTCATTCTTTTATACCTATGGAAAGCTTTAGGGTTTTCCTTGATCCTATTTGCCAATGACTTCTCATGTCCCCTCCTGGCTCTTCATAGCTCTCTCTTTAGCTGTTCTCTGGCTAACTTGTAACTCTCAAGCATCCTAACTGAGCTTTCAGACCTCATACTAACATAAGCCTGCTTCTTCGTCTTGACAAGAGATTCAACTTCCTTAGTAACCTCTCGCTCGACCACTTCCCCTCTGGCTGACAGGGACATACTTATCAAGGACACACAGTGGCTGTTCCTTGAATAAGCTCCACATTTCAATTGTGCCCATCCCCTGCAGTTTCCTTCCCCATCCTTTGCATCCTAAATCTTGCCTAATCGCATCATAATTGATTTTCCTTCAGCTATAACTTTTGCCCTGGGTATCAACTAGGCGAGAGTGAGGACTGCAGATGCTGGAGACCAGAGTCTGTGATACTGGAAAAGCACAGCAGGTCAGGCAGCATCTGACGAACAGGAAAATCGACATTTCGGGCAAAAGCCTTTCATCACCCCAATGAAGGGCTTTTGCCCGAAACATCGATTTTCTTGCCACTGGGGTATATACCTATCCCTTTCTATCGCCTAAATAACTGAATTGTGGTCGCTATCATCAAAGAGCTCACTTAACTCCAAATCTAACACCTGGCTGGGTTCATTACCTAGTACCAAATCCAATGTGGTCTTGCCCCTTGTTGGCCAGTCTACATACGTGTCAGGAAACCCTCCTGCACACATTGGATAAATACTGACCCATCTATAGTACTCAAAAATTATTGGACAAGACACCCCACAGAGAAGCTTAGGGAAATGTTACAAATTTAGGCACTTGTCTTTTGACACCCTCTTTGGTGCGGCAGTACATCCATAAGTCACCTGAGTGCCTTATGCGAAGTGTTATGTTGTGCGTAATATCGTAACATTTGACAGCATGATTCAGTGCTGCATTAATAGTACTTCTTTCTGTATGTGTGACTTCCCAAACACTCTAAAAGAAGCTATGAAAGCACTCAGTAAGACCTAATCAGACATGAATTGGCAAGCTCCTTTTTAGTTGTCAATTGCATACCAATTTGTATTTGCCTAACAATATCCTCATATCAATGGAATTTTGTAAAACTTCAAAATTGGGTAACTAGGGAAGTAACATTAAGTAGATTATTGGCTCTTTATATAATCTGCTGAAATTGAATTTAATTGATTTTAGCTTGGGTGATGACAGTGAAAATGATTCTAAATAACTTTTAATCTTCATGCTATGCTTCTGAATCTCTTGATGCAGTTATTGATACAGTTTTCTGTTGGAAGATTGAACTGACTTTCTGCATCTGTCTTTCTGTCATTTTACTCACAGCTGGAAAGAAAACCACAACTTGAAATATCCAGCTTTTAAACCCTTCCACTGACTTCTTTACCTGCAATTCCTCCAACAACAAATGTAAGACGGTTATGGAATTCCTTGTCTTTAAGACTAAGACCACCTAATCAGCCTTCTCTGTCACTTCCCTCCCTTCATTCCTCTATTCGGCCTAACTTCCTCTAAGTCTCTCCCTGCCCTATACTTCAAATTGTTCCTTTCTCTCATTTCTGTTCTACTACCCCTCGTGCCCTCTCTTAGCCTATTCTGTCCTTGGTACACATCTCTTGATCTCTTGATGCTAATGCCACTAAACAATTAACCACTCAATTCCCCCTTCTGGTTTCCATGTTAACTGACATTATCAATGGTTCCCTGTCTTTCAAATCTGCTGTCTCTAAGGGGAAAAAAAACCTAGTCTGTCCAATCTCTCTTTGTAACTGAAACTTTCCAGCCCAGGCAACCTCCTGGTAAGTATCCACTGCACATTTGAGATTATCCAAAACTTTTCTTTCTGTGTCCTAATTCACACCAAGCTCTTCACTGTGCTCTCTGACCTAGACTGTTTGCTGATTAAAAAATGCCTTAATTTTAAAGTTTGCATCCTTGTTTTCAAATCCATCCATCACACTTGTAAAGCTTTTTTGAATCCTTTCAAGTTTCACAAGGATGTTGCCAGGTCTGGAGGATTTGATCTATAGGGAGAGGCTGATTGGCTGGGGCTATTTTCCCTCAAGTGTCGGAGTCTGCGGGGTGACATTGTAGAGGTCTGTCAAATCACGAAGGGCATGGTTAACATAAATAGACAAGGTCTTTTCCCTGGTTGGGGGAGTCCAAAACTAGAGGGTAAAGGTATAAGGTGAGAGGGGAAAGATTTAAAAGGGACCTAAGGGGTAACTTTTTCACACAAAGGATGGTGCATGTATGGAATGAGCTGCCAGAGGAAATGGCGGAAGCTCGTACAATTACAATATTTAAAAGGCATCTGGATGGGTATACAAGTAGTTGCATAATGTGTGTTTATTAAACATGATTTGGTTGTAATGCGATTTGTGAATTGTGAACTTTTTTTATGAAGCAAACTCCCATTCGCTGTTACATGATTCCATTCCCGACACAAGCTGAACAGCAAAACGGAGGCCTCAGGATCCTGTGTCTGTAAAATGCAAATTCAGTGTGTTCAGCTAAAACAGGAATGCAATCAGCTCTCCAAGCCTTGAAAGTTAGCCTGAAATTGGGAATTGTAGTCTGCATTCAGAAGGAACTTTATTTCAAACTGGAAAATAATCCTGAGGAGGACTGGAATTCCGCATGGGCATCACGTGGTCAGTCAACTCGCATGCTTTCTGGTGAAGAGCTTTGTGAAAGGTAATGTTGTAGTCAGTGATTTTAGTTTTAAAGTGATAGATTTACTGTATTATGTCATTAAAATATATGATTTAAAGATTTACCTGACTGTGCTGTCATTTGTGGGTGGCACGGTGGGACAGTGGTTAGCACTGCTGCCTCACAGCGCCAGAGACCCGGGTTCAATTCCCGCCTCAGGCGACTGACTGTGTGGAGTTTGCACATTCTCCCCGTGTCTACGTGGGTTTCCTCCGGGTGTTCCGGTTTCCTCCCACAGTCCAAAGATGTGCAAGTCAGGTGAATTGGCCATGCTAAATTGCCCGTAGTGTTAGGTAAGGGGTAAATGTAGGGGTATGGGTGGTTGGCGGGTCGGTGTGGACTTGTTGGGCCGAAGGGCCTGTTTCCACACTGTAATGTAATCTAATCTAACTCCTTATTTTTGTTTAGATTTTTTCTGATATTTTTGGTGGTTTGTCCCTAACTCTGTTTTTCCATATTCCCCCATTATTTACATTGCGCGATTTGCTGTAACACAGTGTCACATGGGAACGCAACTACCGTGTTATAGGAGAATTGCTTGTATGAATAGAAAAGGTTTCGAGGGATATTGGCCCAATGCTGGAAAATGGGACTAGATTAATTTAGGATACCTGGTCGCCATAGACAAGTTGGATTGAAGGGTCTGTTTCCATGCTGTACAATTCTGACTTTATGACCTTGTTCCATCCGACCACTTTAATATCCTCCTACTCCATAACCCTCTGGGATAAATGCATTACTTTTCTCCAATCTTTTGTGAATGCCTGATTTCAGTTGGCTCACCATCGCTAAATGTGCCTTCAACTCCTAGGTCTTAATCTTAGGAATTGTCTTCTTTTCTGCTTCTCCATCTCATTCCCTCCTTTAATGTGCTCCTTAAAATTTATCTGTTTGGCTAAGCTTCCGCTGTCTGCTTACCTTTGTGGCTTGGTATCAAGTTGTGTCTTATGATGCCTCTATGAAGTGCCTAGGGATGTTTTATTGCATTAAAAGTGTTCTACAAATACTTGCTGCTGCTGATGTTATGAAAATCTGATCTTTAGAAGTACAGAAACCTTTTCCAAATCGTTTCTCTGAAAAAAATCGCCCAAGAAAGTCTCAAAGTGTGATTGAAATGATTGCATGACCTGAGGAGTCGTAAAGGAGGGAACAGATAAAAATAGGGGAAGTAAGAAAACTTAACGTTAAAAGAACCTATGGTATCTGTTTTTAATCACATTATCCTCTGTATTCTTTAACAAGAGAGACTCCTTAGAAAGCCAAATAACCAGATACCATGTGTAATGTGTGGTAACTATGCATTTACACTGTCTTTAGACAATTTACAGTTTTCGATGGCACAGTGAATTCATTTAAATATACATTTATAATTTCTAATGTGGGTTGTTCTGCTTTAGCTTTGGTGGTAGATAGGTGGAAATTCAAGAGAAATATTGTAATTGGTCCTTTATATGATTTCTTTGAGTCAAAATTATGATGGGCGTCATGTAATCATAAATTTCCACCCCGTAGTTTTGCAGATGCTTTAATGTATTTTGAAAGAAAAGTGACATTGGATTCACTCAAGAATCACGCAGCATCTGTGGAACAAATGAAAAGGAGTTATGTTTCAGGTTGCTGACCTTTATTTCAAAATGTTTTGCTGCTGAGTTGGAATATTTTGTATTTGGAAACCTTGGGGCTGAAATTCTGCAGGGATTCCATTAGTCTCCCATGGAAGATCCACAGTAAATTGATGAATTGTCCCTTGACCAAGCATGATTCCCTTTTTGCAGGATCTGTCTAGAATGGAAATAGTTTAGAATAGACATCTGGGCAAAAGCTATTTAAAAACCTACTGTGCACATACCCTAGTGATTTTTAAGAAAGAACTGGTAGTCTAATATTGATTAAAAATTCATTAAACTTGCTGTTACTTAAGGTGAATTCCAAGTTGATCTAATAATGGTCAAAGCCCACATCCCATGAGTGAATTTAAAAAATCTTAGAGACTAATAGACTAGATAGTAAAGGCACAAAATAATAGAAGAAAATCAGTCTGGGCAGGCAAGATCTGCCCAGAAACTGGGGAAGTGTGAAAAATTAACATGCAAAGTAGATCAATATGACTCTATCTGGTCATTTACGAAGTGAGGTGAATTTCTAAAACAAGTTGCAGAGGTAGAAATCATGAAACGTGTTCTAAAGCGAGACCAGCTGCTGGCTGAAACCTAACCCTTGCCTTTATTATTGAAACACTGGTAGACAGTAGAAGAAAAGTAATAGATGCGTAATGTACTGTTCACCTTATGGCTGTATATAATCTGCTACTGTGAATTGCTGCTGAAGCTCTATAATCTCTTGATCTCTGCTGTGTAATGATAGAAGAGAATTGTTGCAAGCTTCAGTTGCCAGGTCTGAATCCCTTGCACGTAATTAATCTTACAGAGCTTCCAAATAACTCTGATTTCTGTTGTGCACCATCAATGGTGGCATGTAATAGAGAAAGGATGCATGGTGTAGAATGGATATCTTGATCTTATCTTAAAAAGTACTTTCAGAATTGACTCAGGTTTCAGTATATAATAACTTTCATTGGAAGCATTAAATTGCTAAATGTTGTTGTATGGCATTCAGGCTTGAGGCAGTAGACTGATGGGTCCCAATTTTAATGCTGAACGTGGTATTGTTCAACAAAACAGGCCCATGTTGTTATTTTCTACAGCTACTTGAGTTCAGCAAGTGTAAAGGTTTGTGAAGCTGATTCGTTATTGTATATGATTGTACTGCATGTCCCAGGGACTCTGCTTAAGTGCAGTCCTGGAGTTGTTGAGAAAACCAAATTATAACCAGTCAATTGTACAGCCACATCTTGTAAACACAGTGCAGTCATGTTCCTGGGAAACTACTCTAACATTATCAAAGAGTGTCATTTTTTGTTTATATTTTTCTGACTTAAATAGGAAGTTACTGGATCTGAAAAGTTGAAATTATATCTGTTGCAGGAGGTCATTTTTAAAAATTCATTCATGTGAAGTGAGCTTTGTTAGCTTGGCCAACATTTACCATTCATCCCTAATTGCTCTTGAGAAGGTGATTTTGAGCTTCCATTCTTGAACCATCACAGTCCATATCGTAGTTAGGTATGTATGTACAGTTAGAGAGGGAGTTCCAGGGTTTTGACCTTGTGACATTGAAGGAAAGATGATATAGCACCAATTCAGGATGATGTGTGGTTTATGAGGACAACTTGCAGGTGATGGTGTTTCCACATACATTATTTGCTGCCCTTGTCCTTTTAAGTGGTAGGAGTTTTGGAGATGCTGCGTCTAAAGAGCCATGCTGAGTTGTTGCATTACATCGTATAAATTGACCATAGTATGTACTATGTATTTTGTTGGTGGGGGAAGTGAATGTTGAAAGTGATAGAGAATCAGACCAGCACACTGCTTTTCCTGTATGGCATTGAGCGCTGTCATACTTCCAGACATGTGGAAAGTATTCATCACACTCCTGACTTGTGCTTTGTCAATGGCAGCCAAGTATGAGGAGCAGGATTCCTAGATTCTGACCTGCTCGAATAGGCACAGATCTTTTTGTGACTTGTCCAGTTCAGTTTCTGGTCAGTGGTAACTTCCAGGATGTTGATAGGGGGGGAGGGGGGAGGGGAGGGGGTGGCATGGCATATGATGGTATTGCCAAGTGTCAAAGGGAGTTGGATTCTTTCTTGTTGGAGATGATCATTGTTTGGCACTTGTGGAGCATGAATGTTACTTGCCATTTATTAGCTCAAGCTTGAATTTTACTTGTCATTTGGGTAGAGATTGCTTCAGTATCTGAGGATTCATGAACATTGCTAAACATTTTGCAATCATCAGCGAGTGCTCCCACCCCTTATGAGGGAGGAAGGTCATTGAGGAAGCAGCTGAAGATGGTTGGGCCGAGAATGCTACACTGAGGAATTTGTGGTGTGAAATCCTGAAGGTGAAATGATTGACCACCAGCATCCATAACCATCTTATTGTGTGTTACTAGCAGATAATTTTTCCCTCATTCCCATTGATTTTAGTTTTGCTAGGGCTCTTTGACACTACACTTTGTCAAATGCTTCTTTTGATGTCAAGGACAATCGCTCTCACTTCCCCTCATGAGTTTAGCTCTTTTGTCCATGTTTGGACCAAAACTGAGTGTGCCTGGTGAAACCCAAACTGGGCAACAACGAGCAGGTTATTGTTGAGGAAAGCACCTGGTAGCACTATTGATGGTGCCTTCCATCACTTTGCTGATAATTGAGAGTAAACTGATGAGGTAGTAATAGCCAGGCTGAAATTCTCCTGCTTTTTACGGACAACACATGCCATTTTTCTGGGTAAATTCCAGTGTTATATCTATACTGGAATAACTTGACAGGGGATACAGCAAGTTCTGGACCATAAATATTCCATAATATCTTCAAATGTTGAGGGCCATAACCTTTGCAGTTTCTGGTACTTTCTGCCATTTCTTGATGTCACACAGAGTGAATTGAATTGGTTAAAGATCGGCTACTTGCTGGGGACCTCATGAGTTTGTGATGGATTGCCCACTTGACACTTCTAGCTCAAGATAGATGGAAATGCTTCAACCCTGAGTTTTGCACTGATGCCATCATTTTTGGGGGGGGGGGGGGAGAGCAGATGGAACAGATATTTGTGGAGTGTCTTCCTCTTTGTTTAATTGTCCACCAGTGTTCATGACTGAATGTGGAAGAACTGCAGAGCTTAGATTTTGTCTATTGGGTGTAAGATTGCTTTGCTTTGTACATTGCTTGTTGTTTACAATTCATCTTCTGTTGTAGCTTCATTGGAGTAATGCCTAATCTTTTTGGCATACTTGGTGCCTGAACCTGGCATTACCTACTTTGAACCAGATTTGATCTCTAGGCTAACTGTTGACGGTAGCATGGGGCATATGGCAGGCCATGAGATTACAGGTCATAGTTGTGTACATGTTGCTGCTGCTGATTGTTCAGAGCTGTATGGATGCCTTTGTGAGGTGAGTTCTGTTCAAAAACTATCCCATTTAGCATGGAGGCAGTGCTGCACAACACGATAGAGGGTATTCTCATTATGAAGGCAGAACTTTGGCTCCACAAAGATTGCAAGGTAAGAAGGTTGAGGTCAAGTATATTTTCCCCTTACTCACCATGTACTGCAGTCCCTGTTTCACAACTATGTCCTTGAGGACTTAGTCAGCTTGCTACTGAGTTACTCTTGATGGTGGACATTGAAAACCTCTACCCAGAGCATGCTTGGGAATAATTGCCATTACAGTGCAACCTTCAAGTGGCATTCAGCATGGAGCAATACTGATTCAGGGTGTAGGTTTGCTCGCTGAGCTGTAGGTTTGATATACAGATGTTTCATTACCTGGCTAGGTAACATCATCAGTGGCGACCTCCAAGTGAAGCAAAGCTGTTGGCTCCTGCTTTCTATTTATATCTTTCTCCTGGATGGGGTTCCTGGGGTTTGTGGTGATGTCATTTCCTGTTTGTTTTCTGAGGGATTGATAGATGGCATCTAGATCTATGCGTTTGCTTATGGGCATAGATTCCTCAAGAACAAACCACGACAAGCAGACCAAACACAGCTAGAAACCCTAACCACCTTACCATACATCAAAGAAGTTTCAGAAATGACAGCCAGACTACTAAGACCCCTCGGAATCCTAGTAGCACACAAACCCACTAACACTCTCAAACAAAAACTAACAAACTTAAAAGACCCAGTACAACCCATGGACAAAACCATCGTCATCTACAAAATTCCATGCAAGGACTGCCACAAACACCACGTAGGAAAAACAGGAAGAAAGTTAGCCACCAGGATACACGAACACCAGCTAGCCACAAAAAGACACGAGCCTCTCTCCCTCGTAGTCCTACACACGGATGAAAAAAAACACCATTTTGACTGGGACAACACATCTATCCTGGGACAGGCTAAGCAAAGACATGCCAGAGAATTCCTAGAGGCCTGCACTCCAACCACAACGCCATAAGCAAACACATTGATCTAGATACCATCTATCAACCCTGCAGAAAACGAACAGGAAATGACATCAACGCAAACCCCAGGAACGCCAACCAGGAGAAAGATATAAATAGAAAGCAGGACACAACAGCTTTGCTGCTTTTCAAAATCTCTCCTGAAATACTCTGTCCAAATAGCACTCCAACCACAACGCCATAAACAGACACATTGATCTAGATACCATCTATCAACCCTGCAGAAAACGAACAGGAAATGACATCACCGCAAACCCCAGGAACGCCAACCAGGAGAAAGATATAAATAGAAAGCAGGACACAACAGCTTTGCTGCTTTTCAAAATCTCTCCTGAAATACTCTGTCCAAATATGTTTTCATTCTAGGATCTGTATCTCCTTGCTTACTATGATCTGCCTGTACTGCATGCAAACAAGGCTTTTCACTGTACTCAGGTACATGTGAAAATAAATCAAATAAAATCAGAGATGGGTAAGTCCTCAAAATGACAGGACATAACTAGTGGTGTTCTGCATGGATCTGTGTTGGGGCTTCAATTATTCACAATATTTATTAGCATTTTGGATAATGGCATAACAAGTCAAATATGACAAGTTTGCTAATGACACCAATTGGGCAGCATTGTAGATAGTGTTAACGACAGCATAAAATTACAGGAGGATACTAATAGATTAAGTGAATGGGTGATGCTCTGGTTGATGTACTTTAATATATGCAAGTGTGAGATAATCTAGTTTGGACTGAGTAATTTTAGAAATCACTATATTAAATACAGTGATTTCAGGCTTCAGGTACATAGCTGTTTAAACGAGCATGAACAGGTACAGAAAATAGTCAAGGTGGCTAATGGAATGCTGCTGTTCATATCTAAAGGGCTGGAGTATAATGCAAATGTTATAGTTAGACTTCGTTAGACTGCACTTCGAGAACTGAATGTAAACCTGGGCACCACACCTTAGGAAGAATGTTTTGGCCCTGGAAGTAGTTCAACACAGATTTACATGGGGTTAGGTTGAGGAGAGATTAGACAAATTAGGTCTCTAGTCTCTAGAATTTAGAATGCTAAGTAGTGATCTAATTGAGGCCTTCAGGGTATCAACAGGGAAAGACATGTAGATGGAGATAAACTATTTCCACTGGTTGAAGCTTCTCAAACCAGAGGCATAGTCTAAGTATTGGGGCCAGATATTTCAGGAGAGATTTTGAAAAGCAGTTCGCCGTGCAAAAAGTAGTGGAGATTTAGAACTCCCTTCTCCATAATTGATTCAAATTCACTTGTTAAATTTGGATCTGAGATAGACAAAATTTTATTAAACAAGAATATCCAGAGATATGACCACAAGGCAGGATGTGGAGTTAGGCGATAGAGCAGCTGTGCTCTTATCGAATGGCAGAGCAGGCTCAAGGGGCTGAATGGCCTACTTCTGTTCCTATGTTCCTATACACTTCGGTTTTAGAGTCATACAGATGTACAACATGGAAACAGAACCTTTGGTCCAACCCGTCCATGCTGACTAGATATCCCAACCCAACCTAGTCCCACCTGCCAGCACCTGGCCCATATCCCTCCAAACCCTTCCTATTCATATACCCATCCATCTTAAATGTTGCAATTATACCAGCCTCCACCACTTCCTCTGGCAGCTCATTCCATACATGTACCACCCTCTGTGTGAAAACATTGCCCCATAGGTCTCTTTTATATATTTCCCTTCGTGGCATTTGCTTTATAGCTATATTTATAACGTTGGAAATTTGAAAGTTCCTGGAAAAGTGACCTGGCAATAGGGAATCTTAGTGAAAAGCACATAAACCAGCACAAGCAGCATTTAGTATGTCATGTCGAGTAGGTGATGTGAAAGCCTTTGTTATAGTAGAGAGTGGATTAGCATTAGCTGTGGTCTGCACTTTAACCTTAACCTGAAGATAAAGGAGTAACAGCTGCTGCAAAAGCTCCTCTTGCCCTAACCCACCTGTGACTGTCCAACTTAAATAACTTGACAGAAACATGCAGTGTTCGGGAACGCTATGTGCTGCTTTAGATTGCCTCTTCTGGATTATATCAGAATTCACTTTTTTTTTCCCCCTAGCACAATTAACTTTTTTTTCCCTCTGACTCTCTTTCCTTTGTGAGGTTACATTTTTGTATACTTTCCAGAACATATAAGCCGTGATTCATCAGTAGCCTGCTTTTCCTGAGGCTGAAAGCTAGTGTTGTGGTGAAGGAGTGTTCAGTCGCAGATGCTGCTCTGAGATGTTAAACTGAGGTTGTTTGTTCTCTCTGTGGGCCATAAAATATCCCTTAGCTAGGCAGATTAATTGTTCAAATATGAGACATCTGGTAAAACTCACCTTAATGCAGAAAACTGCGTGCTACCACTGGATTAAAAAATTCTAACATTTGGGCAACATAGAAGATTCATTACAATGTAAGTATTGACACTTGCTATTGCTGTTCACAAGTTTTAGAAGTGAGAAATCTTAGATTTTTCAGAAAACATAAATGCTAGTGAAACAAAGTCTGTCATAAAAGAATAAACCTGTTCTTTAGGTCCCTGCTGGTGGTGTTGGGGGTGCAAGGTTGCTAAATGAGATGAAAATGGACTTTAATTTACATAGCACTTATTATGAGCTCATGGTGTTTTGGAATCAACTGTGGACTTTGTAAGTGCACTCACTGTGGATTACAAGCAGTGCAGCAGCCAATTGTGCATGGTTAGCTCTCACAAAACTGCTCTGTGATATTGACGATCATCTGCTTTTGAGATGTTGATTGAGTATTAAATATTGGGCAGTATACTCCGATAGCACTGCAGTCTTTTTCAAAATAATGCTATGGAATCTTTTGCATTTACCTGAGAGAACAGATGCACTAATCATAGAACATTAGATGAGCTTCCTGGTGTCTTGGCCCATATTTATTCCGTAAACAGTGGTAAGGCAGATAATAAGATGATTTATTCAATTGTTTCTCGGACTTTGGATAACCTTGTGTTGTTTTCCTACAATACAATAGTGACTATGCTTCACAATTATTTTATTCTTTCTTTTAATTGCAGTATGCTGTGGACTTTGGAAATCCAAGTATATTAAGAAAGAAGGTGTTTCAAGTGTTTATGCTGGTGGAGAGAGAAACAAATTCAATGTTCCAGAATTGTGCTGAACTGATGTCTCTGAGCACCTGCAGGACATTCTGAAGGGAAAGGATGTATAGTCAACAGTCATGGTTCGTGTTGGTACCAATGACATTCAGGGGTGGGGGGTAAAATGAGGTCCTGCAACAAGAATTTAAAGAGTTGGGTAGTGGATTAAAGAAGAAGGCTATTGAGGTTACAATCTCCAAATTAATTCCATGTGGTACTGAGTATAAGAAAAGGAAGATAAATCAGCTGAACGTATGACTAAAGGGATAGTGTGGGAGTGAGGGTTTTGGGGGTTGGTACATGGGGATGGTGGAACCTGTATAAACTGAATGGGTTGCACCTGAACTGGAATGTGTTCAATATCCATGCTAGGAGGTTTGCTTATGCTATTGGGGAGGTTTTAAACTAATTTTGCACACGGATGCGATACAGGGATGTAAAGCCAGGAGCAAGGTTGAATCAGATATAGAAGGAATGCTAGGACAGTCCAGTAGGTGGAGAAGACATCGACAGAATAAAGTAGATGGAAAGTCGAGAAATCTATTTTAATGCAAGGAGCTGGACTGATAAGGCAGCTGAGTGTTGATCAATCACTGAGACATGGTTGAAGGAAGGGAAGCTCATCATTCCAAGGTATAGAAGTTTCAGCACTATAGAGTAA
This sequence comes from Chiloscyllium plagiosum, assembly GCF_004010195.1. Classification (NCBI taxonomy): domain Eukaryota; kingdom Metazoa; phylum Chordata; class Chondrichthyes; order Orectolobiformes; family Hemiscylliidae; genus Chiloscyllium; species Chiloscyllium plagiosum. The sequence continues at coordinate 139,649,496 of NC_057710.1, read as the reverse complement.
GATGTAAGAAAGGTGGGGCTATTGCATACTTGATAAAGGAAATCACCACTACAGTAATGAGAGTGGATGTCCCAGAAGAGCCGTCAAATGAAGTCATCTGGGCAGAGCTCATAAGTAAAAAAGAGGTGGTTACTCTGCTGGGATTATACTTCAGGTCTCCCTATAGTCAGAGGGAGATAGAGGAGCAGATATCGAAGCACATCACAGGAAGGTGAGAGAGAAACAGGGTTATAGTTGTAGGGGATTTCACCTTGCTAACATTAACTAGGATTGCCTTAGTGTGAAAGGATTAGACTGTGTGGGATCTTGAAGTACTTCCAGAAGAGCTTCCTGTGCCAGTACATAGATAGTCCTTCTAGAGGTGGGGCAGTGCAAGAGTTAATCCTGGAGAATGAAGCTGGTCAAGTGTTTCAGTGGGAGAACGTTTTGAGAATAATGACCATATCTCTCTAAATTTCAAAGTCATCATGGAAAGGGATAAGGAAAGTGCAGAAGTGTCAAAGCTCAGGGAAGGCCATTTTCAATATCATGAGACATGACTTGGCAAACATAGACTGAGAGGGGCTATTTGCAGGTAAGTCTAAATTTAGAAAGTGGGAGTCTTTTTACAAGTAGTGTAGTAAGAATTCAGGACCAGCATGTTCCTCTAAGGGCGAAGGGAAACTGCAGCAAGTCCAGGGAACCCCGGATAATAAGGGATATCGAGAGCTTCGTAAAGAGAAAGAAAGCATATGTCAGTTACAGCACATTAAAAACAGGAGAGGCCCTTCAAAAGTAGAGTGTAGGGAGTTACTTAAAAAGGAAATTAGCAGGACAAACAGGTGCTAAGAAATATCTTTAGTAGAAAGGATCAAGGAAAACCCCAAGGCATTTTAAAATCCCCAGTTAGAGGATTACCAGGGAAAGAGTGGGACCTATTACAGACTGAAGGGGAAACCTGTACGTGATGCCAGTGGACCATGTACTGGTGCCAGTGGATAATGCAGTTGATGTAGTTTGCATGGACTCCAGTAAGGTCTTTGATGAGGTCCCTTACGGAAGGCTAGTTCGAAAGGTAAGAGCCCATGGGATCCAAGGCAAGTTGGAAAACTGGTTCCAGAATTGGATTGCAAATAGGAGACCAAGGATGATGATGGAGAGATGTTTTTTGATTGAAGCCTGTAACCAGTGGCATACCACAGGGATTGGTGCTGAGAGCCTCGCTATTTGTTATGTCCATTAGCTACTTGGATGTGAACGTAGAAGATGTAATTAGTAAGTTTGCAGGTGACATGAAAATTGGTGTTGTTGTTGATAGTGAGGAGGATAGTATCAGACTACACCCTGATATTGGAGGAGAAAGTGAGGACTGCAGATGCTGGAGATCAGAGCTGAAAATGTGTTGCTGGAAAAGCGCAGCAGGTCAGGCAGCATCCAAGGAACAGGAGAATCGACGTTTCGGGCATAAGCCCTTCTTATGCCCGAAACGTCGATTCTCCTGTTCCTTGGATGCTGCCTGACCTGCTGCGCTTTTCCAGCAACACATTTTCAGCTCTACACCCTGATATTGATCAGCTTATTGGAATTTAGTCCCAATAAATGTAATGTGATGCATTTTAGGAGGTCTAATAAGAGAAGGACATACACAATGAATGGTGGTCCCTAGAGAGTACTGAGGAACAAAACTGACCTTGGTGTACAAGTTCATAGATCCCTGAGGGTGTCAGTGCAGGGTGCTGAAGAAGGCAAATGGATGTTTGCCTTCATTAGTCATGGCTTAGAGTACAGGAGCAAGGAAGCCTTGTCACAATTTTATAAAACATTGGTTAGGCCACAGATGGAATATTGTGTGCTGCTCTGGTCGCCACACGACCAGAAGGATGTGTTTGCATTGGCGAAGATGCAGAGGAGATTCACCAGGATATTGCCTGGGATGAGAAGTCTCCGGTATGAGGAGAGACAGGATAGGTTGAGCTTGTTTTTCTTGAACTAGAGGTGGCTGAGGAGGGATCTGACTGAGGTATATAAAATAATGAGAGGCATAAACAGAGTAAATTGTGAGAATCTTTTCCCGTGGCAGCTGTGTCTAAGACCAGAGGGCTTAACTTTAAGGTGAGGAGATCTGAGAAAAATATTCTTAAAGCCAGAAGAGTGTAGATGTAAGGAACGCACTGCCTGAGAGGAATCAAGTACCCACAAAATATTTCAGGAGCATCTGAATGAGCACTTAAAATACCAGGATATAGTAGGCTATGGATTAAGTGCAGGCATTTAGGATTAGTGTAGGGCAGCATGGTGGCTCAGTGGTTTGCACTGCTGCCTCACAGCACCAGGGACCCGGGTTCAATTCCCACCTCGGGCGACTGTCTGTGTGCAGTTTGCACATTCTCCCCGTGTCTGTGTGTGTTTCCTCTGGGTACTCTGATTTCCTCCCACAATCCAAAGATGTGCAGAGTAGGTGAATTGGCCATGCTAAATTGCCCATTGTGTTAGGTACATTAGTCAGGGGTAAATGCAGGGAAATAGGTCTGGGTGGGTTGGTCTTTGGAGAGTCGGTATGAACTTATTGGGCCGAAGGGCCTGTTTCCATACTGCAGGAAATCTAATCTAATCTAATCTTTGATCTTCATTGGACAGCTTGAAAAAAGGGAGCTGAAGGGCCTGGTTCCCTACTGTATTACTCTATGACTATTAATACCTCTTGATGCAATAATTGAGCATCATTCTAGTCGTACCTAGATTAAAGCGGGATAATTTCCAGTGTAACTATTTGTGATAGGTAAATGAAAATTTGTTGGATTCTGTATTAGTCAAGCAATCTCTTCAATCACTTTACCTTCCATGGTTAAATTTGCAACTGATGAATTTGTATTTTGACTAGTTTGCAACCTGACTTGATCTTACAGCCAATTAGTCTCCAGGTTTCCATCTTGAATTGGTAAGAGAAGCCAATTTTCATCCTAAGAGGTATCTGAGTTTGTTTGAATTCAATTCAAGATATAGTGAAAAGTGTTGGTTTGCGTGCTATACAGGCAAATCGTATCATACAAAGTACATCAGGGTAGCAGAACAGAGTGCAGAATACAGGGTTAAAGTTGCAGAGAAGGTGCAGAGAGAGAGAGAGAGAGAGAGATCAGAATTAACATTTGAGAGGTCCATTCAAAAATCTGATAATAATGTGGAGAATGTGATATTTTTGTAATAGCTATCATTTAATGCATACTGCAGATATCACCACAGTGAAACAACTTGAAGCAGCATTGTTGAAATAAGAGTGCTCAATAAGATTGGGACAACCTGAGAAAGGGATATAAAAGGTGGATGAGAGGCAATTTAGCACATAGCTGTAATGATGGTGGCTTTGAATACCACTCTGTTGCCAAATTGTACATGATGATGTACTGATTCTTTGTTGAGTACAAGTATGTTGAGTGAGAGCTCACTTACACTACAGCTACTTGACTGAAAACTAATAACTACAGTTCTGGTTTTAGCTAGGAAAAACTAGTCTATTTTCTTAGCTCCTGCCTTTCTTGAATTTCAGCTGTCCTGTTTGGGAAGAGAGTCCTGTTTGTATCTGAATGCTTGATAGGAGCATGTTCTCTTCAAACTGTCGAGAAGTTTAGAGAATGAGAATAAGACAACCCTCGCTTTCTACAAGTTTAAATCAGAAAAAGCAAAAATTTTAAGAATTGTTCAGAAGCTCTTAGAGAACATTGTACAGTAAATTTGACTTTTGTTTTGCAAAAGCCTATCCATGAAGTCGTTGTATTTTCATTTGTTGATTTTCAGGTGATTAATCTACCACTTAGTCTTTAGAAGGGATACCCCGAGGTAATGTGCAGTATGGTTTACAATTCTTCCCAAGCGGGAGAAAGTGAGGTGTGCAGATGCTGGAGATCAGAGATGGAAATGTGTTGCTGGAAAAGCGCAGCAGGTCAGGCAGCATCTAGGGAACAGGAGAATCGATGTTTCGGGCATTAGCCCTTCTTCAGGAAGGGCTAATGCCCGAAACGTCGATTCTCCTGTTCCCTAGATGCTGCCTGACCTGCTGCGCTTTTCCAGCAACACATTTCCAATTCTTCCCAAGCGTATGGTTGCTTTGTATTGGGGTCCCAGTGGTGGGGGTTGGCTGCACAGGTGGCATTGATTTTTCCGGAACTTATTTAGTAAAGTCCATGCTTGCTGTGGCACTTGAAAGTCTGGCATTCAACAAACGGAGTTTGGTGCCAGTAACTTGTTTCCGATTCTGTAACACTGTGCTGCTATCCTAGTGCTTCAAATACATACTTCCTACCTGCGGACACATGTCTGTAACACTGATAAATTCTTGAGTTCATTACTTTTTTTTATCCTTGAGTGTGCTACTCTGAGGAACACGAGAAAATGACTGAGCACTGAATCAGATCATGGGTGATCTAAAACTTAACTGCGTCTTTTCATTTTTATTTAATCATCCTTAATGGTCTTAGCTGACAAAAAATGTTCCCATTGACCTAGCTGCAACACTTATTTGGGGAGGGTCTTGCAGATTTTCACCACCCATAAAAGTGGTCTTCAGAGGAGGTGATGAGGTCTTGCCTGCTGGCTGAGAGAGCTGGCAAGAATTCTGCATCAGCTCTCTTTGATGAATTAAGTGTCAATCATGAACTTAATTAGGCACTGACAGGCCTTCCCTAGAATTAAGATCCCAGGGCAGAAGTCCCACCTATGAAGAACTCATCATTGAGGAGGCAGTGACTCGTGCTGATATACTTAACTGAAGCCTAGAATCACTATATATTCAGGAACAAGTGAGTGATGGCAAGGGGCATGACGGGGGAGTGTTGTGGCCTAGCTGGTGAGGGCGGTTTTGGCACCAGGTGTATGGGTGTAGATCAGTGACTCATCCCAAAACTTAGGATGAATGCCTTTGAACGAAGGGCTCTCTGGAAGTCCATTTGCAAACACGTTGGGGTTTACATTTTAGGCATCAGGTATGTTGATTCCCCTGCCTGGCACAGGGAGAATATTAGCACTTGTTGGCCATTAGTTAGCTCTTTTAGTGAAAAATGTTGGTGTTGAAAATTTGCAGGTGACCCACTGATCAAGTTGAAGATTGAAACCCCCATGCAAGAAATGAAGCCCCAGATACCAGTCATAACCATAATTCATCTAATTTGTCCTTTGAGGGAGACAGTATTCATCCAATGAAAGTGGGGTCAGGGACTGTACCAGGCGAAAGTGAGGACTGCAGATGCTGGAGATCAGAGTCGAGAGTGTGGTGCTGGAAAAGCACAGCAGGTCAGGTAGCATCGAGGAGCAGGAGGGTTGATGTTTCGGACAAAAGCCCTTCATCAGGAATGAGCTCAGAGACTGTCCTAGCTTATGGCTTGAGCTGTAATTAGCACCTGTTGTTTTATTCCGGTTTTGCTGTTGAACCACATATGACTGGTATCCTCTAAGCCCTAGTATTCTTGCTGAGGGTGATGGAAAAGGCAGCTGGACAACTGCTCAGGAGAGTGAGGCTGTGCTTGATTTTTATTATCAACTTGGAGCTTGTTGCAACCAGATGCTTGTACCCATGTTCCCCAATTTATTAAGGTGCTGTCTCACTGACGCCCAAATTCCTTTGGGACGTTGAAGCTTGCAGCTATTGGAAACCATATTAAGCTAACGCACCTGTTGAGAAACTGACAGGAATTTTCTAATCAAACCTGTTCAGAGATGTTGTTACACACTTCTGGAGCAGGTGAGACCTGAGACCAAGCCTCTTGGCTCAGCGGCAGGGACACTACCTCTATGTCACAGAAGTTCCCCAGGATTATGTATAACGCAGGACTTGCATCGATTACCTGCAACTTAAGTCAGAGCTAAGGGTAATAAATTGGTAGGTGTAGAATCTTGTTTTACCTGGTCCAGTGGTTTTCCTACCCACTAGGTTAGGTCACAATTATCCCTATGTCTCAAACATTCACTTTTGCTGCAAACAACTTTCTAAATGGTTGCTAAGGACATTGCGTGATAGCATTTTGGATACAAGGGAGAGCAGGTTGGATAGAAAAGTGCTTTGCAAAGCAGTTTCCTTTGCACTAGTGAGGAACAGTGCTACAAAAACACCATTCATAAAAAAGTCATATAAAAACGATGCTGTGTCAAATCTCTACTTTGTTTTAACTATACTTTTTAACAAATTCACTCGCAGTGTACATATAGAAAGCCCAATATGTCCCAAGAATGAAATGCCTTTAGTATTTTACCTTTACTTTTTATTGATCATAGAGGCTTAAGGCAGGCCTTGTGTTGGGTGGATCCCAATGTAAGTTTTGGGTCCTCCTTGCAATGTGATGCACAGGAACCCATTTGAAGAGAAAGCCATCCACAAAAAGGAACCTGTTTGCCTTTACGATAGTCCTTGGCTTACAAACTGGATTTAAAAAAAAAACCCTTTCTATTGCTTCAATAGCCATCAATGAGTAAACAAAGAAAAGTCATTGTTCTGTTGGTCAAAAACTGCCGCACTCCATATGCAACCTGCATTGGCAGTTGTTGACTAAAATGATTGCTCCATTTGCCAGATTTTTAGAATTCTTAACTGCATGCCTCATACTCCTGTATGTTACATTATCGGGACATTCAACAGACGGGCGCAATTCTTCTGCATTGCTCAATTCTCATAATTTGTAGGATAATTTGCACATTACTATTTACTTTTACTAGTAAAGAGTACAGCATAGTTTTGTAAATTCAAAGTCTGCAATTTCTATGCAAAACCATTTGTTTGAACTCATTGATTTATGCTGCTTCAGAGTGTAATAAAGGATCCAGTGTGTTTGAATCTTTGAGAATTAGTCACATTGTTTATTTTAATATTATTTATGCAGAATGTCACTGGACAATACTGGACTCCCCATTGTAATTTACAATAAGGTCTTGGGAATGACCCACATTTTACAGTTAATATGCTGGAGAATTTGAAGAATATTCAAACAGAGTGCTCTCTGCACGTCAGCTGTCCTGCTCAAACTTCATCTTTGTTCTATTGTCAATTGTTGGAAGATATTTTGCCCAAACATAGTACAAACATCTTCTTTCTCTAGGTTTTTCATCTCATCTCTTATGGGATTTATAGAAAAAGAAGGACTGTATGATGTTGTTGTTGCTTTGTTTCTCTATTTGATTTTGTTATATAAAAGAAATGCTCATTATCTTAACAAGTTTGAGGGGCTGGCAAGTAACAGTGTAGTGACCCTTTCCTGAAGGCTAGGTAGGCATGTGAATGTATATGACTACAACTGCAGAGAGATAACTTGCTTTCAAAATGTATAATCCTTTACTCAAAGTGATCAGCGGGCAGCTCTTTCTCTCAGCAACAGTTAACTCTTTAGTGTATGATTTGGAGGTGCTGGTGTTGCACAAGTTTATTTGGAAGTCCTAGTTTTCGAAGCGCTGCTCCTTCGTCAGGCGATTGTGGAGTCTTACGATCTTATACTCCACAACCACCTGATGAAGGAGCAGCGCTCCAAAAGCTAGTGCTTCCAAATAAACCTGTTGGACCATAACCTGGTGTTGTGTGATTTTTAACACCTTAGTTTAATGAGCTCACAGGCTACCTGCTATCCAAAGTAGGGAGAGACTGTTTCCAGTTCCATGTTTGTTATTTTATTTGTGTCACATTCATGTGGCCAGTGTCACTTGTTGCTTGAAAATCTGTAGCCAAGACAGAACTCCGTCAGCTCCACAGATTGCTGTAAATGTCCAAAGCATATCACCCTCACTCCTCTGACATTGAATTTGAGTGTACCAGCCCCATACCCTTCATTCCCTTGCACAATATCCTGAGCCAAGTCTATTTGTATTTAATATATTAGCTTTATACATAATGCTATACTAGTACTATATGATGGGAAAATGTAACCTACAGGACAGATACACAGGGGACATGTGGGATCTGTTAGTGTTGGACACAGATGTGGAGAAGGCTGAAGAGTTCCAGAAAGCAGAATACGGTGAGGAACAGAGAAGAGAACAGTACAGTGGCTGAGGTCATGGAAGGCACTGTGTACGTGAGAGGGTCACTAGGTAGGCTCTTTATTTATTTGGTAAAAACAATGACTGCAGATGCTAGAAACCAGAGTTTAGATTAGAGTGGCGCTGGAAAAGCACAGCAGTTCAGGCAGCATCCGAGGAGCAATAAAATCGACGTTTCGGGCAAAAGCCCTACATCAGGAATACAGGCAGAATGCCTGAAGGGTGGAGAGATTTATTTATTTAGCCTATCTGAATAACTGTGCTTTTGCAGGCTTAACTGGAGCTGGAGGATGCAATGTCTTATGCTTTGCCCATCAATGTGAAAACTTACGTCTCCCATCAGTCCTATTGCTTCTTGCTCCTTCTAATGTACCACTAGAGCCATTTCGAGGGTCTGTCAATTGCTTGTTTGTGGGGATGTTAAATTACCTCAGAGATCCTTGCCACAACCATTGCTAAAATGAGTAGCCATATTTACATGCTGGCTTCCTACTGGTACAAGGTGCCATCAGTTGCACTTATATGACAATCTGAGGACCCTTAGATGAATTGGGAGTTTTAAAATAATTGCTAGCAATTTATATGTGTCAATCCACAGCAGGTATGCAGCCATGGGAAAAGTTTGTGCAGGTGTAGGCTACATTTGCTGGGAGCTTATGACTTGCATAAGGCTTTTGCATTGGCAGGTGGGAATTGAAATTCAGTTGAATAAATCTGGAATTGTGCCCCTGAAACCACACAATTCTTTGTTAAAAAGACCCAGCTGGTCCATACTGTCATAGAGTCATACAGCACGGAAACAGACCTTTCAGTCCAACTGGTCCATGCCAAACATAATCCCCAACTAAACTAGTCCCATCTGCCTGCTCCTGGCCCATATCCCTCCAACATTTCCTCAGCATGTACTTATCCAAGTGTCTTTTAAACATTGTAACTCAGGAAGTTCATTCCACACGCGAACCACCCTGTGTGTAAAAACAAAATTGTCCCCATGTCTTTTTTCTTGAATCTCTATCCTCTCACATACCCCCAGTCTTAAAATTCCCATCTTAGGGAAAAGACACCTACCATTAACCCCCCATGATTTTATAAACCTCTATAAGTCAACCTCCTACGCTCCAGCGAAAAAACTGCCAGCTTATCCAGCCTTTCTCCATAACTGAAACCTTCTGTACCCGGCAACATCTTGGTAAATCTCTTCTGAACCCCCTCTAGTTTAATGATCTTTCTATAACTGGGTGATCAGAACTGGTCAAAGTACTCCATAAGAGGCCTCACCAATGTCTTGTACAAACTCAACATAACATCCTAATTCCTATACTCAAAAGTGTAAGCAATGAAGGCAAGTGTGCCAAAAGTCTTTTTAATCACCCAGTCTATATGTGAAACAAGAAACGTCATCATCTTATCCAGTCTGGCCCACAGATAAATCCAGGCCAACACAAATGTATTTAATTTTTATTAATAATTTTAATGTGGTTTTAGGTATTTCCTAATCAACCTGTTCAGTGATGTTATTACATGTTTCTGGAGCAGGTAGGACTTGAACCTGGGCCCCCTGGCTGAGAGATAGGAACACAGACCACTGCACCACAACAGCCTGTACTTGATTCTTAACTTCTCTGAAATGATCAACAAATCACTTATTGAGGTCACTTAGATTGGTTGCACTATGTACGGCACTGTTCGCAACTCCTCAGATGTTGAAACAGTCCATATCCGAATTAAGAAAACCTGGACAATATCCAGGCTCGGCCTGACAAGTGGCAAGTAACATTCATGCCACACAAGTGCCAGACAATAACCATTTCCAACGAGAGGATCTGACCATCACTCCTTAACATTCAATGGCATTTCCATTGTTGAATCCTTCACTATCAACATTTTAGGATTACCATTGACCAGAAACTTATCTGGTCTAACCATATAATACTGTGGCTACGAGACCAGGTCAGAGGCTGTGAATCTTGCAGTAAGTAACTCAGTTTCTGACTTTGCAATGTCTATCCACCATATCTAAGGCACAAATCAGGACTGTGATGGAATGCTGTCCATTTAGCTGGGTGAGAGCAGCTTCAACAACACTCAAGAAGCTTGACATATTCAAGACACCAGATACTTGATTGGCACCTCATCACAAACATTCTCAGTAGCAGCAGTATATACCATGGACAAGATGCTCTTCAGAAATTTACAAAGGCTACTTAGACAGCACTTTTCAAACCCATGACCACTACTATAGTGATTGGAACCAGGTAGATCTTATTGACTGTGAGATCCATGGTTGGCCCAAGTCAAGAACCTCAATCAAGAATGTCATAGTCACTTGGTTCCAATCACTATAACTACCATCCAGCAGAATGAGGGCAGCAGATATATAGGAACACTGCCAGATTTCCCTCTAATTTTCCTACCAGCTCCAATGCCGAGAGGATATGTTGAACATAACCCACCTGCAAGTTTCTTTCCAAGCCATTCAGCATCCTGCCTTGAAACTATATGACTGTTTCTTCACTGTCACTGGGTCAAAATCCTGGAACTGTCTATCTAACAGCATTGTGGGTGTAACTACAGTGGTTTGAGAAAGTAGCTCAGCACTACCTTCTCGTGGGCAACAAGGGATGCACAGTAAATGCTGTCCCAGCCAGTGATACCCAGATCCCATGAATGAATAAATGTTGACCTTGCCAGTGAGACCCATATCTGTGGATAAATATATTAAAAGAAATCAATGCTCCAGACAAGTACATCTCCAGGCTGGCCTGTGATGGCTCTATTTCTATTGATTATTCACAGAAGTGCGAATGTGGATGCAAGTGTAAGGTTTCCTAGCAAGTGATTGCAGGATTTTTGAATATGTAAGCTGAGCAGGATAGTTGGATCCCTTTACCAACAGCTAAAATCAGCATTTTGTTTTGCTAAACATCTAGTATAAATCTCTGTTTCTTCTAGTATAAATAACCAACTGACATATTTTGAAGCATGTTCTTGCATGCGAAATAGTTGAGTGGTCTTGTGCCTTAAATTTATGTACAGCACAGGCTGACTTCAAGAAAATTATATCATTGGTTTCTATGACTTTGTTCTGTGAAAATACTGCTTACATTTTAAAATTTCACTTTCGTGAGTTGGCATCGCTGTTTACACCTTTAGTTATTGCTCACCACAGTTTTGCTTGAGAAGGTAGCAGTTGTCCCCTCTTTGAATGGAGCACAGAGTCAACCAAAATACTTTGGGTCAGGTATCACATATAGGCCAGATTGGGTGAGGACAACAAACATTTATTCCTGAAGGAATGACTGAACCATATGATTATTTTGGGTTAATTAAAGAAGAATGATGAACCTTTCCTTTTGGATCGCAGGACAAAGGGAAGCAATAGCCCTCACCATATATATATTCTGCATGCTGTGTGTGTATGTATATAATATATACACACTCACACATAACATGCAGAATAATTGGGGCCCCAGATCTCACTGTAGTGAAAGCAGTATAATGAGAGGGAGCTGGAGAATTAAATGTTTCATGTTGACAATGTGGCCTGTTGAATTTAAATGAATGATGTGACTGGTGGAATATCGTAGTTTGATCACCAGTGAATTACTTCCATCACCAGTCTTGCCCAGCCATATAAATATTGCAGCTAAATTTCTGGGCAGTGATAACCCTTGTGATGTTGGTGGTAGGGGCTTCAGCGATGATAGTGCCATTGAATGTCCAATAGAAATGTCTAGTTGGAGATGTTCATTCCCTGGTACTGGTAATATTCTCACCATACTTGCCACTTAAAAGCCCAAACCTGAATGTTATCCAGGCATTGGAACCAACCATTGGAAATATTTTTCCTGATTCCCATTGACTCTGATTTTACTAGGGCACCTTGCTGCTGCATTTGTTCAACTGTTGTCTTAGTACTGAGGCCCGTCACTCTCATCTCACCTGTGGAATTTGGATCTGTTGGATCAAGGTTGAGCAAGGTCTGGAGCTGGGTGCTGCTGTTAGGTAGTGGATACTGTAGCATGTTAGTTGTGTAAACTCGGGAATAAAATGGGTACCTGAGAGCTCCTTGCCTTCCATCTTAATTAAAGGATTAAACACAGTTTTGGAGCAAGTCACTTTTCAAAGTGTGACTCTCTGAAAGTACCAACTCTTTTGAAAAATTGTGTGTGGAGAGTTTGTCTGCTGTTTGCAACTGCAAACGTGCTTTTCAGTTGGGAATGCCTATTGATGGTTGGCCTTCAAGACCAGGTTTTGACTTAAAATAGTTGTGATTTTGTTTTTATTTCAAGTTCTGTTTCTTTCATTCTATCTTGATATATTTATTGATAGATATTCCTTTGTTGTTTGAAGTGAATGTGTGAATGAAAAGTGGTTTGTTTTGCCATCAGGAAGTTTTGGCTGTCAGTGAGTTTCTCCAAATCTCTGCTGCTTATTTGCAAACAAAATAAATGTCTTTTTCTAAGGACTGTGATGTTAGAGAAATTAATGTCACATGCTAAGTGGCTGATGTTCTGATTTAGTATTAATATATTTGTACTTCTGTAATTAAAAAAAAAAATAATGATTACCAGTGATCCAAATTGTAATGAGGTATATTTGCTCACAGGTAGGTAGAACCAACTATAGCCAGGAATACTTTTTTGAACTGTAAAAGTCAATTTGTTGGTTCTGTACAATCTGTTTCTGTTACTAAGGATTGGCGAGTACCAGCACTGACATTTTTCAGTCTTAGTTATCAGTTTGAATAACCTGTGCTTACGTTTATACTTGGGTAAAGTTCACACGCGAATATTTTGGTATAAAAATGCTGGGAATAAATTTGAGAGGCCCATATTTGCTTTCTTTCTTTCCCCCAACTCCCACCATATATGCAAATACACATACATTCTCACAGCATGCAGAGTAATTAGGCCTCAGAAGTTACTGTAGTGAAGGCAGTATGATGAGAAGGAGCTGGAGAAGTAAATGTTTCATGTTGACACATGCTGCGACAGGCCAAACCAGTGTTGCTGCAAGGACCTTGAGAAGATGTTAGACTCCTTATAAGTATTTGCACCGGCTTCAATGCTTGCTTCTAGCACAGACAGATGATGGGAAATGTAGGCTTTCTTTCTTTCGCTTTGGGGCTTGAGACCTGAAAAGTGGACTCTCCAATTGCCCATAATAACCCCCCATGCACTTGCGCAATGAATGTCTGTATTTCTACAACATGTTGAATTGTGACACAAAATGCCCAGTACGGGTTTCCCTAGGACTCTGACGATATTGTGCAAGTGCTCAATGTAGCAGAGCATTGTGTTTTTAGAAGTAGTCTATGGGTTACGCTACCACAATTTAATTGGAAATTTGTCACAGACTAATTTTGTCAGAGAAATGGTGTGGTTGTTCCTGCATCCAGTTGTAATTATATATCTGCTTTGCTACATAACTACCAAGTTTTTATTTTGTTTCACCCTGTCTTTGGGCTGCACTGCAAAAAATGTAAATCTTAATCATCATAGCTTAGGTTGGAAAATACGTAACAATTTCTTAGCATGAATTGTGTGTTCCTGGAAAAGATAGTAATTGACTATTTAATCTTGATAGTTTCTTTGTGGCATCATGTTTTAACTCTGTTATAAAACAGTACCAATCTAGAATGGGATTGTAAGATCACCCTCAATCTCAAGTGTTCATAATATTCAATTTTCACAGTTGACATTTCTGCACTATTATTCAGGTACTTTGGTGAGCCAATGGATGACACTAGTGATAGAAAATAGGAATTCCATACTGTATTGACATGCTTATTAAAAACTCCCACATTAGAATTATGTCAGCATTCGTATCTCATGGTGATGCCAGAGTTTTACTGGTGCTAGACATTTCTCATTATTATATGAAAGGTGACTTGGCAGGCAGATCAGTAACCTATATCACATGTCTGAATCAGCAGAGGGAGAAGAGACTGAATCTCTATCATTGACTGTGTGGACTTAAATGACTACAACACAGCATACAGCTGAAATCTATACATATCCTGTGATGTCTGTGTGTAGCCTGAAATCTGGTTGCACCTTTTGTAATCAGATGTGTTGTTGATCTACAGTATTAAGTAATAGCATTTCTTTTATAATATTGTTTGATTCCATACGGAGTTTGGATTCTTTACAGTGTGATCAAGTAGAAAGCAAATTTGAGGACTGACTTTAGGCTTCAATTTCAAAACACCACTATTTATTATACATTACCACACATAAGCAAATTAATATTAATCACAGATGTACCAGTCTCTAACTTATAGTTACATTATGTAAGGGCTAATCTATCTACTTTGTGTGCTCATATAGATCGTGACTTGCCTAGGAAAAATGTGCAGGTAATTACACCCCACTCTTCCATGGCATCCTAAAACATACAACTATATTAAATTCTCAGTGGGACCAACAAAGCCTACTTTGCCTCACTGACTGAGACCCAAAACTAAACCATGTCAGGTTTCATCAGAAGCAATGAAAATAACAATTTATTATATGATGCTTAACTTTAACAAGAACAGTGAAAAAAAAATTAGAGCAAACCTTTTATTAACCAGTACCTATGGGACCAAGCATGTGCCAATTAATCAAATATTTTGGATAATCAAGAGTTATGCATAACCACCGTAAACACTGACCAAGTGAAGCTTTGAGACATCAACATTCCTGAAAAATCTGTGTTAAAACATAAACACATCTCGTAAAATCAATATAAAAACACACAGTAAGTCATACAAATGTACTGCAGGGGGCATACACATCACTGTTATACTTTATTTACAGCATAAATACTTGGACATCACAGTAGGTCGTGGTATTTCAGGAATATCATTTTTGTCAGTTTATCAAGGGTGCCAGTTGATAAGGTACAAGTCAAAAAAAAAGTTTGTTGTACTTCTAATTCAAGCATTTTAAATTATACCCCTTTAAAAACCAACACACACACACACATACACACACTCAATCATGATTAAATCAGCAAAAAGATAAACGGTTTTACCCATTCATTATACTATGGGTGTAATAAGAATATAGGCAAGGGAAACAAAGATGAAATGTCCAGACTACAAGGTAGAAGTTTTTTTTATCTTGCTGTCCTTTTGATTTTTTTGCAATGATCAGATGCTGTTGTTTGTCCAGTAGTGATCATCCTTCAATTTGAGTGGTTGGTCTAATGAACTTGGGTCTTGTATGCATGCCCTTTTTTAAGCTTTCTGGGATTTTCTGTCTTTTTTCTTACAAAAAGACAGAGATGAGAGAATGGGAGAGAGGATGTTGTCTGAAGGTTCTGAATGCTTTTACTCTCTCCTGCTCTTGGCATTTTGGTAGAGCTCGAAGTGTTAAAAGCTCAATGAATCATTGCAGTTGCCAGGCAGTAATTCCTGAGCTCAAAAGGGTTCTTGGTGTCAATTCCTGGTGAACTTCCACTTCAGTTTATTGTCCCAAAACATGAAGATATGTTGTTCCTTAAACATGGGCTCTTCCTTCTAATATATTCTAACTCCACTCACATTGTAGTATTTATACTCAGTGACGTGCAGTTGCATGACATCAGGACTAAAGTTCTTGCAAAGCAGAGCTCACAAAGAAAAATGATCCTCTGAAAAATCTCATGCAGTTATCTTGTCTTCAAAGAAGAAGTCAAGCATGGTGGTTTTATATGGATTTACATCGGCACCTATGTGTCCCTTTCCCTTCATTCAAAGTTGTCACTTCTTTATCTCTGTCCCTTCAATCTTAGAAAACATTATTAATGAATTGTAACATAATTTGAAATTCTTCAGAAGCATTCTAAATGGGAAACAGGGAAGCTGGGACTCCCTGAATGCATGTCCTAAAGTGAGGTTGTCCACCTCTATAAAGGTTGGGTTGTGTGCATAAACATAGGAGCACAAAACACCCATCAACTCTTTGACTGGTCCCTTATTCCTCGGATCATCAGAGCTCAAAGTTCTACAAGGTTTTATGTAAGGGAATCATAGTTGTGAAATCCATGAGAGATTTATGAGGATATTGAAATGGACCAGACCAAAACCTCTCAAGAAGCTGACTTAAACCCTAACTTTTTATTTTATTTAAAGGCTGCTATCTGTCATATTGAGGGGGATCTGGGAAATTTTGTCTGTGAATCACAGAACGTTAACATGCAGCAACCGGTTGGGAAAGAAAATGTTAGCCTTTAATGCAAAGGGTTTGTTGCATCAGAATGCAGAAGCCTTTGTGCAATTGTGTCGAACTGTGCAACTGGAGTATTGTATAGCTTTTGCCTTTTTATTTGGAGGAAGTGCAAAAAAGGTTTACTTGACTGCTTTTTGGCTTGTAAGCACTGTCCTATGAAAAGAGATTGAGCAAAATATGTCCGCTGGTGGAGTTTAGAAGAATGGGAGATGATTGAAATGTATAAAATTCTTAATCAGTGAGATATTGAGAGGCTGTTTACCCTGACTGATGAGTCAAGGCTCAAATATCCCGTCATTCAAATCCCATCCCTTCATTTCAGTGACAGAAAATATATGTCATAGACAGAACTTGCTGGAATTAAATTGGAAGAACCATACAAAAAAAAATCAAGCTGTCCAGAAAGAAACAAAGTTATGTTTTTTTTTGCTTTAAATCTACCCAGAAACAGAAATATCGACAATGCTTGACTTAATGAGTTGCCATTGTCAGCCACACGTCACATTCTGAGTGACAGTCAAATTTTAAAAATGTGTTGCTGGAAAAGCGCAGCAGGTCAGGCAGCATCAAAGGAGAAGGAGAATCGACGTTTCAGTCAAATTTCCTGAGCTCATCAGTGTAAGAATACACTACTGTAACTGCTTAATGAAAAATAAATCATAAATTCAACCTCTATACATCTAAAGCAATTTAAGTGGGAATCATCTCTGAATGTACCGACTGTTTCTTATGCAATAAGCAAGCCACTGCTTCATTGAAAGTGCACACAATAACAGTGTGCCACCTGAATGTAAAACAGGACAACAAACATTTTCTGAAAGCTCCTGGCTTTCCCCAGTGAGAGCTGATCAAAGCCAATAACCTTTCTATTTTCTGTGGCGGTCTTGCTTGACGTTACATTTGGGAATCTCGTGATTTTACACCAGCTCTTAGAACTAACTGGTCAAAGGCCTTTGTTCTCTCAAAGGCAGTGCTGATTTGAAGTTCCCACACAATATCAGTTAAATGAACAAGGACATGGAAATTAAATGGCAAGAAGGTATTTGGCTGTCATTTTGTTGTTTACTGCATTTGTTATGGTATTTTATTTTTATTGGTCACATATGGAGTTATGCAATAATCTTCTTATTCTGTAAGGTGCTAAGAATGGACCATTTATTAGTATTGAACTTAGGGCTACTGTTTCATGTTGATTCTAGAAATGAACACAGGACTTGCTGTGGCTGTTCGACAATTTTGTCCCCATACTGAAGGTATGGTATCAGTGGTAAGGTTTACATGTACTTCTGCCACCAGAGTGCTATTCTAAATACTGTGTACTCCCTTGCCTAGAAGTTATAGCACTTGTCCAAGCAGTTGGATATACTGTGTGTGAGCTTCCTCCCACTCCTCTTCATCTAACTGTGTCAGTATAAGTTTGTATGTTTTGCTCCTTCAGAAATGTTGAACTTTTTCTCAGATTGATTATTCACCCTACCCATGCCCCTCATGATTTTATAAACTTTTATAAGGTCACGCCTCAGTCTCTGACTCTCCAGGAAAAATAGCCCAAGTGTATTCAGCCTCTCCCTATTGCTCAAACCCTCCAACCCTGGTAACATCCTTGTAAATCTTTTCTGAACCCTTTCAAGTTTCACAACATCCCATAGCAGGGAGACCAGAATTGCACTCAATATTCCAAAAGTGGCATAACCCATGTCCTGTACAACCGCAACATGACCTCCCAACTCCTATACTCAATGCATTGGCCAATAAAAGAAAGCATACCAAATGCCGCCCTCACTATTCAGTCTACCCGACCTCCACTTTCAAGGAACTATGAACCTGCACTCCTAGGTCTCTTTGTTCAGTAACACTCCCCAGGACCTTACCGTTACGTTTATAAGTTCTACCCTAATTTTGAATATGAGAGGGAAGAGTGCAGGGAACTTGAAGTGATGAGGCACATCTAAACCACTGTGTTTTCTGTTGGTTTGAATTTGGAAAGCTATATCATGCTGCTTGTTGGGGGTGTGCAATTTTTGCTTTAAGTTTATATGCAAAATCGCTTGGGTTCCACTCTTTTTCATTGGGCTGCTGAAGAAGAACAATACTACCCATATCATCAATTATGTCTTCAATCAGAGTCGTCTTTGGTAGATTCAGGTGTGAAAGTAATCTTTTTTAAGTAATCAATGAAGACCACGTTCAATTTTTAATCGACAAAAAAATTATTGACTAAAATTCAGTCAACTTTGTAAAATCTAATTTATTTAACTGCTTTGAAACAATGGATGTGCAAAATATTCACTGATGAGAATTGGTTTCCATTCTTTGTTCCTTATATCTGTAATGTTAATTCTGAAACATGAGGAATAGGAGCTGGAGTTGTGATGTTCTTGGATAAAATGAGGGTGTAATGGTGTGATAGGCTTCCTTAAAATTGTATTCACACTCCATTCTTATTGCACATGATTTTAGGGTTTGGCTTAGCTATCTGTTACTACAGGCTTTAATGGTCAGCAGGGGTAATTTCATATTTGTATTAATATGAACTACTAGAATGAGCTATTGCTGACCCACAACATCTCTGTTATAGGCATATCCATCCAGTACTATGCAACAAACAGTTGGCTGGAGACCAAAACCTTTCTTCTTGGAGGGAGAAGGAAAGAAAAATTGAATGGGAGGTGTAACTGTCTGATGTTGTACAACTACTGGTAACTGGACAAGTAAGATTGGTTATGGTCAAGAACATTGCAAAATCATAGACTTGACTGCCATTGGGAAAAATGTATGGGGTGCTTATTGGAGCATCCATATCTTTGTATGTACAAAACAACAGTTTGGGACTGAGAGTCCATTTGTGGCTAATCCCAGAAAATTTGTGGATTACTGATCATAATAAATATAGTGCTGAGGCTGTTGATTAGAAGAAAGACTTATCTAGGTGACATGGGGCTATACGAGATGGTATGAGACTGGACTAAACAGTGTATAACACTGTTGTTCATTCCAGGATGGAACAAGACACAGCAATATAGGATAGGACAGGATGAATAGTACAAACCAAGACAGGACATTTCGAACAGGCAGTATGTGAATGGACAAAATATGATAAGAGAAATAAACTAAGATAGGTCTGTCTGGGTTATTGGGTCCTTTAATCTCTCTTCTTATGGTTTCTCACAAAATGGTTCCTTTTTAATTAGGGCATGATGTATAAGAGCAAGTGGGTCATGATGAAGTTCTATAAAATACTATTTCGGTCTCAACTGGAGAATTGTATCCTGTATGGGCACTAGACTTCAGGAGTGATGCAAAGAATGCAGGAGAGCTTTACTAATGTCAACAGACAACTCGAAATAGCAAGAAATCTTCTATTTTTTAACACTTTAGGCATTTTACGTTTTAAGACCAAGGCTTTTAATGCATTGATTGCTTGACAGGTCATTTTGGCGGATATGTTTGACATTTCTGACAGGACCATTTGATAAGTGTCTACTACAGGTTTGACATTTGGGTTTCACAGCTTTACTGACTATTCCAATCAGCCTGACAGTCACAAATTTGTGCTTCTTACTCACATTTATATCTGTATCTAATAATTCTAAAGAGCAAGTGACCTCCACCAAAGAACCAGATCCAAAGGGGTCCATGACGATCCAAAGAAATTAGATGAAAAGACACTTTCATCCTCAAGTATGATGGCAGGAGCATGGATGATCCAGCCCACCTGTATAACACCAGCAGGAGTCTGGGAAAGAGTCAGATCAGACCTCCCTCCTGTGGAGGAACTGTCCAGAATGACAGAATCTTCATTGCCAGAGGATGGCTACCTACTGCGGTTGTACCAGCTGGCCCTGAAAACGTTTGGAGCTATTCACGAGCTGCTTGGTGCTGAAATGGACTGCTCCGAAGGCCTTGAGACTGTGGGTCTTTGTCCATTTACAATATAAAATAAAGCCACCCACACCTTGCCCCTTACATCACCACCTCTGGTCCTTGAGTCAATCCATGCCTTTCATGGCAAGGTATGACCCTCCAGCTGGCTCCTTATGACCATTATGCTGGTTGTGGCATGCCCGTGCTCAATGTGATAAAATCCACAGAGTGGAAACAATTAACCCCGTAGTGACTGCAGGTTAGATAAAAACAAGACTTTAAAAAATGGTCATTTGGAGTCAAAAAGTCATATAGACCCTTCAGTCCAACTTGTTCGCGCTGACCAGATATCCTAAACTGGTCCAGTCCCATTTGTCTGCGTTTGACCCATTTATTGAAAAACTTGTTTAAAAAAGCTCCTTTCTAATGTTGAACAACAAAAAGGTCAATGATTCAGAACCTTTAAGTTTCAACAGCTAAAACTGCAGACATTTGAAGCAGAGTCATAGAGGTGTACAGCATGAAAACAGACCCTTCGGTCCAACCCATCCATGCCGACCAGATATCCCAATCCAATCTAGTCTCACCTGCCAGCACCCGGCCCATATCCCTCCAAATCCTTCCTATTCATATACCCATCCAAATGCCTCTTAAATGTTGCAATTGTACCAGCTTGCACCACATCCTCTGGCAGCTCATTCGTTACATGTACCACCCTCTGTGTGAAAAGGTTTCCCCTTAGGTCACTTTTATATCTTTCCCCTCTCACTCTAAACCTATGCCCTCTCGTTCTGCACTCCCTCACCCCAGGGAAAATACTTTGTCTATTTATCCTATCCATGTCCCTCATAATTTTATAAGCCACTATAAGGTCACCCCTCAGCCTCTGATACTCCAAGGAAAACAGCCCCAGCCTGTTCAGCTTCTCCTCATAGCTCAAATCCTCCAACCCTGGCAACATCCTTGTAAATCTTTTCTGAACCCTGTCAAAATTCACAACATCATTCCGATAGGAAGGAGACCAGAATTGCACGCAATATTCCAACAGTGGCCTAACCAATGTCTTGTACAGCTGCAACATGACCTCCCAACTCCTGTACTCAATACTCTGGTCAATAAAAGACAGCATACCAAACGCCGCCTTCACTATCCTATCTATCTGCGACTCCACTTTCAAGGAGCTATGAACCTGCACTCCAAGGTCTCTTTGTTCAGCAACGCTGTGTAGGACCTTGCCATTAAGTGTATAAGTCCTGCTAAGATTTGCTTTCCCAAAATGCAGCACCTCGCATTTATCTGAATTAAACTCCATCTGTCACTTTTCGGCCCATTGACCCAATTGATCAAGATCCTGTTGTAATTTGAGGTAACCTTTTTCGCTGTCCACTACACTTCCAATTTTGGTGTCATCTGCAAACTTACTAACTGTACCTCTTATGCTCGCATCCAAATCATTTATGTAAATGACAAACAGTAGAGGACCCAGCACCAATCCTTGTGGCACTCCACTGGTCACAGGCCTCCAGTCTGAAAAACAACCCTCCACCACCACCCTCTGTCTTCTACCTTTGAGCCAGTTCTGTATCCAAATGGCTAGTTATTCCTGTATTCCAAGCGATCTAACCTTGCTAATCAGTCTCCCATGGGGAATCTTGTCGAATGCCTTACTGAAGTCCATATAGATCACATCTACCGCTCTGCTCTCATCAATCCTCTTTGTTACTTCTTCAAAAAGCTCAATCAAGTTTGTGACACATGATTTCCCATGTATAAAGCCATGTTGACTATCCCTAATCAGTCCTTGCCTTTCCAAGTACATGTACATTCTTTCCCTCAGGATTCCCTCCAACAATTTGCCCACCACCGACGTCAGGCTCACTGGTCTATAGTTCCCTGGCTTGTCCTTACTACCCTTCTTAAAGAATGGCACCATGTTAGCTGAGCTCAGACAACCAGAACTGTCAATCAAGCAGGTGCCCTGGTCTTTCAATAGGATAATGAATATTTGGGGTTTTAGATAAGCCTCATTATGTATTCTTGGGGAAGGGGGTGTGGATGGAAGACCATACCTTAGCATTGAGTGCATGAATAGGACATTTTGAACTTTGCACAAGGCAACCTTTTAAAAGCTGATTTTGGTTCACAATACATGTGATGAATGGTGAATCACACCTCTCCAGAAAGCTAGCTGGCCTGACTCCATGAAAGTTGTAGAAAAGTGGACCATGTCTATCTGGATTATGGATCCAGCTCGGTCAGGAGTCCTCTGTATAAACTTGTGATGCAAAACAGCTGCATTTAAAAGGTGTGATGAAGATCAGAAAACCTGGGAATGGAGATAGGTATCCTGGAATTGTGACCCACCCTCCATTTTTTTTTTAAAGAACTCCTAGTCATCCCAATATGAAGAAGATCCAGGACAGTTATTCCAAACAGGATGGCCAATGATAGGGATGCCAGCTGTCCTTGCAGTGTGGATGATGTGACCATCAGCAGGTACAGCACCATAGTACTGTCAGCGGGAGGGAAGCACTTGTAAGTGAACCAGGGCAAGCATTAGCAGAGGCATCAGTCTCTGAGGTAATTGCAAGGCCATGTGTCCTGTCTGAGGATAGATCCCCTTTGTGAATTATCTCTGGCAAATAAAGTTTAGCCCTCAAATGGGTTGCAGTTAAGACCTCCTATTGCAAAGCCACCTCCCACTGATTTTCTGATTCTTGACTCAGTGAGGAACCCTTGTGCCTCAGAAGAAAACTTACAGCATGCAAAATTGAAGATAAGTGGCTCATTACTAGCCTCATTTGGCATCTGACTGCAGATGGATTTATTGCAGCTGAACCTGCTATCCATCTGATACTCCTGGAGGTGAGAAGGTGTCAGTGAGCCAGTCTGACATGGAGCTTTCTAAAAGTCTGTGCACCACCATCTCCAGAGTTGACTTTATGGACCCTCGGCAACTCAAAACAATAACTGGTCTTCTCTCCTCAAATGCTGCCAGACTTGCTGAGCATTTCCAGATTTCAGATTTCTAACTGGGAAGCTCCACAGCCAGAGGTGAGCCAGGTACCCACTCAAACTTCCATACTCAGATTTCTTGGTGTCTGGTTTGTTTGAGACAGATGGTAAGATAGAAAGTTGCAAATTAATGAGGCGAGATCTGATGTTAATGAAGTCTTTAACAAGCATAATACTTCTTAACAGACAAGTTGCAGCTGCCTATAGAGAATCTTGTCTCCGCACCCTGAACTTAGCTAAAAAATGCACTGAGCTATTCCCGCATTCGAACTAGGCCTCACTGGACATCCTGTGTAATATCCTGTGTGATTTTGCCACATTTATTACCATAGTCTACGTAGTTCAGACCCCTATAAGATTCTGTTCCATGTGTTTAGGTCTGTGATGTTATAGCCATGAAAATAGTGTTGTAAATAAACTTTTTGAGATATGTGTGTCAAAAAAGCACCTTAAGATCTTTATAACATTGTTACATGTGATAATATAGGAAACCACAAAATGCATCAGTTTCTGTACTTTATATTTTTGTGAGACAACTGACCTTTCTTTGCCTGAACTCCCAAACCTCACAGCACTGGGAACTTATCTGTGTTCAGAGTGACAAGGATGGACTCTCACCATTTGTGCATATGATGAAATATCTGTCATAGAATTATGTTAATAATTTACTTTTGGGCTAACATGTGATGTATCTGTTTTATTTTCATGCTTTGTGTTTGTACTGATGGACTGATCACCCACTTGTTTTAGAACCTGGCTGATATTCATCCATTCCTTTTAATGTTAAATTTCTCCAGGTTCCTGCTAATATTATGGGACGAGATCAATTTAATGGAAGTTATTTGTAGTAGCGTAAGTGTGCTTTTAAAAATAGTAAAGATAACATCTTGGATGTTACCTAGTTAGGCTGAAATGTCAACCATTTCCTGTCAGATCACAACTGATCTGTTGCATATTTCCAGATTTTATTTTAGTGTTTTTTCTTAACATGTCTCCACATGCATGCTGAAGGCACTCCTACTGTTGATAGCCAAACAGTGTGTCAATGGTGACAGTTCCGTTGTTCATGTGTAGGAATGACTTTAGTTGATAGGGTAAGAATTGCCTGCTATTTCAAATCGAGTGTGTCAGACAGCTTAATTAGCTCATATTCTTATTACAGGCACTGTACTATGTTATTAAAATCTAGAGGAATCCTCCCCTTCATGCTATCTTCTTGTGTAATATCTGAAGCTAAATTATTGTGCCACATTAATAATGAGGCGGCCAAGGTTTCTGTTACAACGTGACATCTTTAATACAAACTTCTAATTATAGCATCAAAAATGTGATTGAAGTTGTTGTTGTTTACTCTGAGATGGAGATGCTGTGTTCAAACATAATAAGCTATGCAAATGTAGTCCTATCATTAATGAATGTTGTTTTTCTGTTATGGTGGTGGCTGTGAAGAACAGTGAGTTGAAAGCCTTTCCTGTCTGATATTGATTGCAGTTGCAAGTACGATGCAGTCTTTGACGCTTTTATCAATAGATACTTGCTTTAAATTCAAGATATTGTTGTTCGCTAATGTTGATGGATGATGGAAAATGTACCTTAGAGACTATATAAACTATGTAAACAAACTGTGTGCAGTAACAGCATGCTCAGATAACACTGGATTCTTATGTCGAGGAAGACCATTGCAACCATGTCTCGTCTTTTTAAAATTATCTCAATTAAGCTATATTAAGCTAACTTTGTTTTGTTTTAAAAAGTAGACATGATTGCTTTGAGCACAATTATAAGACTTCAAATAATATTTTGTAAAAGGACAGTGCTGGCTTGGAGAAGCTCTGTATGAGCAAATATCAATGTATGAGCAAATATCAATGTATCAGTTCAGGAGTAATGGGCCGTATATGAACAGACAAAACAGCATTGTTTTTGGTATATGTTAACAATAAATGATGAGTAGCTATGCTCAAACATCATTTATTGATTATTTTCTAAAACAGGCTTAGAATTGCAGTATTTTCCTACTTGTTTTTGACAAGGCACAACTTTTGTTCAAGATTTATCAGGAGCTGAACTGAAAACTTTTATGAATTTTCTAGGTCAATTCGTTGAGTTAAAAGGGATTTGGAACTGATAGTAAAATTGGGATGTTGACCAAAGATTTGCAAAAGCAGTATGGAATTTTTAACTGTGGGACTATTGCATTAAATTGTTCATATTAGTTAAATGGAAAATAAAGCAAGGAATTGTGTCGGGGGTATGTGTGGAATTAATGGAATTGGCGACAACTGTGGGAGTGGAGGTGTAAAGCTGCTGGGGGAAGGATGGGGGAAATAATGACTGCAATATGGGCAGAGATGGAGCAGGCTGTGGATGGGAAGGGAGTAAAATCAGGCTGCAAGATGGCAGAAAGGAGGAGTGGTCAATTGTATTGTTGGTGGAGAAGGAAGCTGGGGGAAAGGGGAAGGAGGCTGAAAACACAAAGGGAGGAGTGGACTGAGAAGGAGGCTACGAGGGGGAGCAGAGTTGGAGGCTGCAAGTTATAGAGGAAGGAGGAGGCTACAAGGTGGGGGCAAAGGAGAGGCAACCATTTTAAAACTGTCAATAAAGTCACACTCTTTGAAATAGAAGCCAGAAAATTGACACAAGACAACAGGCATAATTAGCAAAAGTTTTTCTTTTTCTTTCAAAATAGTTGACACACAGTTTTACACAAAAAAAGTCATCACCCTAAATAGTCTTTCCACAGTGGTGAGGTCTGTCAAAAACCTACCTTAGCCTTAAATAAATGTAAACATTCAGCTTCTCTACCTTTCTACCTCTGGGGAAGTGAATTTCAAATTCAAATGACTTCAAAAAAGATTCTTCTTATATCTGTCTTAAAGGGCGATCTCTTATTCTCAATCATGTTGCCTCATAAGAGAAAACACCCTTTTGGGTATCTATCCTATTGATCTCCTCAAAATCCTGCATCTTTGTATAAGATCATCTGTTATTCTCCTAACTACCTATAAGTTTGACCTTTTCAACCTTGCATCGTAAGCTAAGCCTGTATCCAGGATGGGTGGGGCCTTGGGTGGTGAGGAGGGAAAGATAAGTGGGCAGATATTACACCTGCTGCATGGAAAGGTGCCATGGGAGGAGATGTTGCGAGTGAAGGAGGAATGGACCAGAGTGTCCTGGAGGGAGCAGTCCCTGAGGAATGCTGACAAGAGACAAGAGTGGAATATGTCTGGTTGTAACATCCTATTGGAGGTGACAGAATTGGTAATTTCAGTCCTTCTGAATGCGGAGGCTGGTGAGGTGGTAAGGAGGGCCAGAGAGACCATATCTTTGTTGTGGGGGTGGTTGGGGTGGTTCTCTACCTCCTCTTGACAATTTACTTTTGGGGGTGGTTTGGGGGTGGGTGGAGGTGAAGGCAGAAGTATGGGAGATGGGTTGAACACAACTAAGAGCCTTGTCAACCACAGTAACAGAGTCTTCAGTTGACAAAAAAGGTGGACATTTCTGAGGCCCCACCCCAATCCCCTTCCCATGTGGAAAATGTCATCATCAGAACAGATGCAATGGAGACTGAAAATATGGGAGAATGGGATGGAGTCCTTACAGGAGACAAGCTGTGAGCATGTATAGTTGAGGTAACTGTGGGGATCGGTGGGTTTGTAGTGGATATCCATGGCCAGCCTATCCTCAGAAATGGAAACAGAAATGTCAAGGAAGGGAAGGGAGGAGTCAAGAGATGAACCAGGTGAAGGTGACAGCAGGGTCGAAATTGGAAACGAAATTGAAAAATTTTTCTAGTTCAGAACAAGAGAGGGAATCAGCAGATGTTACTGATGTACCAGAGATAGAGTTGTGGGGAAGGACCCAATTAGGATTGGAACAAGAAATGTTCCATGGACCCACAAATTTACAGGCATAGCTGGGGCCTATGGTTTGACTTGAAGGAAGTGAGAAGAGTTAAAGTTGAAGTTGTACAAAGTGAGGATGAACTCAGCCAGACAGAGGAGGAGGATGGTGGATGGGGATGGTTAGGCCTCCTATCAAGGAAGAAGCGGAGAGCCTTGAGACAATCCCGATGGAGAATGGATGTGTAAAGGGATTGTTAAAGATTCTCTGAACTGCTTCTTATCAATTATATCTTGCTTTTCAAATAAGGGGACCAAAACTGTTCCCAGTACTCAAAATGTTGTTTTCACCAATGTGCTGTACAGCTTCAATGAAAGTTCCATGCTTTTATATTCCATTCTACTTAGATTATGTTCTACTTCTGTGGGTAACATGGTGGCTCAGTGGTTAGTATGACTTCCTCAAAGCACCAGAGACCCGGGTTCAATTTCAGCCTTGGGTGACTGTGTGAAGTTTGCATGTTCTCCCTCGTGTCTGTATGGGTTTCCTCCCACATCTAGAAATTTGCAAGCTATGCATGCTAAATTGTTTCATGGTGTCCAGGGATGTGCAACTAGTTGGGTTAGCCATGGTAAAGGTGGAATTATGGAGATAGGGTGGGATGTTCTTTTGAGGGTGGGTGCAGACCAGATGGCCCTAATGGGGTCTGTAGGGATCCTTGGATTGATTTCTTAAATAAAATACCTACCTAATTGTTTTCTGGATCTGTATACTAACTTTGTTATTCATGCAACAGGATACCCAGAACCCTCTCTACTGTCTCTGCATTTAAATAGCATATTACTTTTCTATTATTCATGCAAAAGTGGACATGTTCTCATTTATATCATGTCATAATTCCATTTGCTGGTTTTTGTTTTTGCCCATTCCCATGGCCTAGCTGTATTTCTTGCAGGTCCTCTACCTCCTCTTGACAATTTACTTTTGTATCATCTTGGTGTCATCATAATTTAGCTACCATACAGTTGCCTCACCTAAATCATTGATCCAAAGTGACATTGTGCCAACTCTGAAAATACTAATTCATCCTTGCTCTCTGATTCTTGTTAGCTAGCCAATTATTGCTGATATTTTGCGCTGACACCATGAGCTCTAATCTTGTTCAGTAATCTTTGATGTGGCATCTTTATTGAATGCCTTTTGGAAACCTAAATTGACCACATTTACTAGTTCCTTTCTATTTACCAAGAATGTGATTTCAAAGACTTGTAGAATCTCTTGATATGGCAATTGCTTTGCCAAAAACTGCAAGAAATTATGGAATGCAGCCCAGTCCATCATGAAAAACAGCCTTCCTTCCACTGACTCTGTCAACACTTCCCGCTGCCTCGGGAAAACAGCCAACATAATCAAAGACCCCTCCTATCCTGGTTATACTCACTTCCACCCTGTTCCATCAGACAGAAGGTATAAAAGTTTGAAAACACGTGCCAACAGATTCAAGAACAGCTTTTTCCCCGCTTTTCGCAGACTCATGAATGGACCTCTCATATATTAGAGTTGGTCTTACTCTGCACCTTCTCTGTAGCTGTAACACTATATTCTGCATTCTGTTCTATTACTAAAGTACGATTTGTCTGGGTAGCACACACAGAACAATACTTTTCACTGTACCTTGGTATATACGATAATAATAAATCAAAACAAAAATCTCTTGCTATCTGTTTTTTTTTAACACAACCTAGCTTCTCATGCTTTGCTTTCTGCCTCTTTATTATCTTTTTAGTTACTTTAAACTGAATCTTAAATATGATCAATCCTCTTACCTACCACCAATCTTTGAAGATTTGTACAATGTTTCTTTCAATTTAATTTATCCTTAACTTACTTGGGTGATGCATCTTTCTCAAAGAACCCCTTTTCCACTAGGGTGAATTTTTGCTGGAAGTTATTAAAAACACTCCATAGTTCTACATTTTATGTCATTGTCAAGCAGAATAGGGGCTGTTTGGTTCCAGTGTGGCACAGGGCATTGTGCAGAACTTGGAGCCTGTCCTTAATATCATGGCCTACTTCACTATCACATGAGCTGTGAAGCTGTGTCTCGAACAGGGGTAGCCAAACAACAGCCCCGAAGCCATCTCCAGCCTTTGACCTTGTCACTAAGCCAAGATCCCAACACAAATAGTTGGAAGGAAAATTGGAGTTGACTGATGATTGGTGGCCAAAGGTGGGTGTTTCTTGGGGATTATTCATTGTGTTAGAGTGAGCAAGCAAGCACTCATGGAAGAGCACTGACAGCAGCCCAAAGAAAATTTAATTTCAAGAATACTTACTAGATTCTATGCATTGTGGTTTTCCAAATATGTGCGTTGGAATTTCACATCTTTAATTGATTTGTTTTACTTAGATTTTGAAACCTCTTTTTGAAAAGTTAAATCAACGCTGTATAAAGTTTTGTTTCACCAGCTGAAGATTCTGATTCTTGCTGAGGTCTGGTATCGAGACTGGCTGGCAGTTCTTCAGTCAATTTTCTGAGCAGGCACTCTTCATCTGCACAGTGAATGCTGGCAGGCCTTTTGGCACTTACCAGCTTCTGTCCAATGCATGACTTTTCAAGTAGGTGTAAGCACAATTCCTTCTTCCCCTGTCACACCAATTATGTTGAGCAAAGCACTAAGTGCTGTCTGACTTGGATCTGCTAACGGCACAGAACAAAATTTGAACCTGGGACCTTCAGGTCTGCCATGGCATGATAGTACACACTGAGTGATTTTTACTTATTGGAATGTGTTGTACATTAATACTCTGTTAAGGAACCTTACAGCTGTATGTACCCCCTTCAATTATTTACATTAGAAATATCACTACTAAAAATTATAATGATACCAGGGATGAAGATTTTCAGTTAAGCGGGAAACCGATTTTATGCATCTTCGTGCAAAGAAGGTTAAGAGTAGATTTAATAGAGTTGGTTCAAAACCATGAAGGGTATTGATGAGAAAAATAAAGAGAAATGGTTTCTGGTGGCAGAAAGGTCAAAAAGTAGAGAACACCAATTTTAAATTAATTGACAAAAAAGAGCTAAGAGAGGTTAGCAGATTTATAGACTCTGCAAACACTTCACTAGAATTCTGCTAGTGGGTAAAGGATTGAAATATTGAAGCATAAAAACTGCAATAACCAGAGCAAGTCTCAGGATCAGTATGACTGAAGGTCTCCACTTGCAATTTCAGTGATGTTTTTAATAAGTCCTTCAAGACTAGATGGATGGTTCCTGACAGAGTGTGCATTTTAAACACGGGCAGGCATTCTCAAGGCTGCGAAGACATAAATCCCATGCCAGCTGTTGCTCGGTTGGTGGCACTCTTGCTACTGAGTCGGATGATTTCATCTTCTCTCACTTCAGGACCTGAGTGCAAAATTCAAGGCTGCTTCTGCAGTGCAGTGCTGGGGGAATGCTGCAATGCTGGAGATGTCATCTTTTGGATGCGACGCAGGTTAAAATATTGATTAGATCAAAGCATTAAATATTGTCACGTAGAGACTAGACTGACTACACATCTCTTCATTTATTTCTGACACCATCTTTTGCTTCATTTAATCTTCTCTAGTTGCAATCCACTGTTACCTTAATGCCCTGTAATCATGATAAAGTAAAAGACAAGTTTCCCATTATCGATACAATGCTGCAAACATGCTGGAGGTCCAGGTAACACTGAAATATAACAGAACGGCCTCGTATAATAAAACATTGCCTGTTACTAAGCTACCACCTTCAAGGAAAACTGTAATCCATAAAAACTGGATGAATTTCACTGAGTGAATTAGAGTTTGCAAATATCCCTTGATGGAAGAAATTCCTTGGTATTTTTGGGCTCCTCCTATGTGAGGATATACATTTCCCTGCTGAAATACAACAAATCTCACTTAGGCAGGGAATTAAGTGACCACTGTTGCATTCACCTACTCTGTATTTCCACAACCAGAATGACACCAGACTTTGATGCCTTGTAAGAACAGAGAAGGCACCACATTGTTCACATTAAGACACAAGAGTGAGAAAGAGGGTAGATTCACTCTTATTACAATATATTGTTATGATGGGAACAATTGTAATGATACAAATACACATAAAAAACATTTTTAAATGATCAAAATTTACCTTTATTTTTTGAATACTTGTAACCTTCCCTAATTTCCATGCCTTGATATCCAGGCTTCAACCAAAAGGATTATCCACCCATTGTCTCAGCTTCCGTTGCAGCACCAATGAAAGATACCAGCCATCTCATGCTGCAGCACAAGCCCAAACTGAAGTGATGCACTTTGTGCATGCTGCTGTACAGGCTCAGGCTTGTGCCTTCATGCCTTCTGCTGATCTCAGAGCTTTAAGAGGCTTGCAAGATCCCAATTAATCCTGTAATCTGCACTTCAACAGATTACACGGATTGGTGAGGGGTTGCTTTTAGGAGTCTCAGTGGCACCATCAAGTACAAACTTACTGCTCTCTCTGAAGGCGACAGCAAACGTTCCCATCGCTACACTTCATGAGTGCTCTTGGTGTTCATCTGAGTCAGCTCAGACCACTGCTGTCTGCCCTGTAAAGAGTTCAAAATCTGGAGCAATCTTGCAATGATTACAGGGAGCTGCTATCACTTTATAAGCAAGACACTGTGGGCAGACTCAAAGATCCCACACTAGGATCTTACACACTCTGAAAGAAGACTACAACACTACAGACTGCAGTGAGACTCTCAGGAATATCCACTGAAAGCCCATTGACATGAAGACACAGAGATTACATCAGTCCTTAACTAATGTAACTCTTAAATTTGAGTCTGGTTAAAGTACAGCAATGTTTTGTATTAATGAATAGTAGTGTTGCTTTGAAGTCTAAGATGAAAGACAGTTCTTGGCTTTGCCTTCCCTTCGATCAGCCTAGAAAGAACCCACACTCAGAGTGTAGCATCAAACCACACGGTAAAGACTGTCCATGCAAGATGGTATATCCCAAAGCTGGCTGTTCTAGATCCAGTGCTACTGCAGGTATCTGGCAAGGCCATCAGCAATCTCCCCCAGTGAAAATTAGCAGCATCATAGCAATCTGGCAGATAAATAGACACTGGATAGCAGCAGTAGAACAGGCAAAGATAACTATAAGACAGCATTAAG
Source organism: Chiloscyllium plagiosum (assembly GCF_004010195.1). Taxonomy (NCBI): domain Eukaryota; kingdom Metazoa; phylum Chordata; class Chondrichthyes; order Orectolobiformes; family Hemiscylliidae; genus Chiloscyllium; species Chiloscyllium plagiosum. The sequence continues at coordinate 139,617,412 of NC_057710.1, read as the reverse complement.
GGAACACACAAGGGTGAAAAATAAATCTTTAGTGGCTTTGGATAAAGTTGTTCAGGAAACATTATTGTTGATGGCTTTTATTGCAGGTTTTGGTTCAGGAAAGACACTGATGTTGCATTCTGTATTTCTGTATGATCTGGTACACTTGGGAAGTTCGACCACACTGAAGAGGTCTTAATGGCACCCTCTCTATCACTGCTCCTTCCTCCTTGTGAGTTATCTCTTGACGTCTGATAGCAGTGGTGTATACAGCAGACCACCATGATTTAGTGACCTGCACCAGCATGTGCCCATAATTTCCATACCTCACTCCATGCTGGAGCAGTTCAGGCACTGAAACTAATGCTTTAAAATGCCAATTGTCTGCTGCAGGAGATTTCTTACATTCCCATAATTCTTGCGTGGATCGGTGGTAGTGGATCAGTGTGTCTCTTTTCTCCGAGCTGTCACCCTCCACTTCTTGGAGGCCTGAAGATGACAGGAATAGAAGACTGTCTTCAACCAGAAAGTTAAAAATCACACAACACCAGGTTATAGCCCAACAGGTTTAATTGGAAGCACACTAGCTTTCGGAGCGATGCTCCTTCATCAGATGATTGTCAATTGTCTCCGAATCATTTCAACCAGAAACACTGTAGTTTCTGCCAGGATTGTGAGCATTCACTGACTTCAGACATGTGCATGGCTGTGCTCATCAACTGCTTTTTGCTGAAGTGGTATACTTTGTAGTTCTTGTTTAAACCACCATCACACGCACATGCGCGCACACCCCTAGATCTCTACACCAGTAGGGGCTGCAGGGCGACATACATGCAGTTAGCAGTATCCTGCACCATTGGGATTTGCTACTTCGGCAAAACCTGATCTGACATCTCCCTGAATAAGTGATAACATATAGCAATTGCTTCAGCTCACTTGTAGGTTCTACGATAGTCCCCAAGGGCAGCATATCAGGAATTCATCACTGGATCCATCTCATATCATGGAATGTATAGAAATTAATTTCACTGTGACCTATATGGCCACTAGCAGCACAATCTTTACTGTCACTTGTGTTATACTACAACAATAAAGTCCATTTCTATAGTGCTTCAATGCAATAAAACATTCCAAGTTATTTCAAAGATGCACTACAAGATAAAAATGAAAGTCACATGGAGATATTAGGGAAGAATAATCAAAAGCTTACTCAGCTAGGTTTTAAGCAGTAAATTCCAGAGGTCAAGTCCGAGGCACCTAGAAGTATGGCTACTAGTTAAAATTGGAAAATTAATGGAGCACAGTATTCTTAGAATTGAGAGTTTGGGAAAGATTGTGAAGTTAGGGAGAGATGAGGCCACAGGGGATTTGAAAATGAAGATGAGAATTTTGAAATAGAAATGGTGCTTAACTGGAAGCCTTTATTGGTCAGGGAGATTTTCATCCACAGGTTGTGAATTCTTAATGCTTGTGGAGAGTTTGGACTCTAATGCTGGAGTTCTGGGTAGGGTGCAACTTGGGAGTTCAGTAAGGAGATCAACATGTACTCATTGGAATTTAGAAGAATGAGAGGCAATCTTATTGAAGTATATGAGATTCTTAGGAGACTTAACAGGGTAGATGCAGAGAGATTTCTTTCACCCTGTGGGAGAATCTCGGACCAGATGGCATAATCTTAGGGTAAGACAGATTTGAAGAATAATTACATTTCTCAGAGAGTACTGAATCTATGGCATTCTTTACTGCAGAAGGCCATCAAGGCTGGGTTTTAAAATATATTCAAGGCTGAAAGACATATATTTAAGTGAATCAAGGATTACAGGGAAAATGCAAGAAAGTGGAGTTGGGGGTTATCAAATCAGCCATTGAATGGTGAGCAGACTTGATGGGCTATTTGGCTGACTTCTGCTCCTACATCTTATGGCCTATGAGAGTCTGCAGGTCCCCTAGTAGGAAATCGCAGTTCTATATCCATTGTCTCAGTTGAATCTGAGATGTCTCTCGCATTGTTCTTGAGTGAGCTTGAGCTATGAGAGGTGCTCTGAGGAAATCTTCAGTAGAGATCCCTCTGCTTCCTTCCACTTACCATAGCATCTCCTCTCTGCAGCCTGTTCTCTGTTTGTTGCTAATATTGAAGATACAGAAGACAATCAACTGCAGCTCCAGCATTTTTGTAGACTTGAGGGACTGAAATCTCTGCTTTTTTTCTAGCATCTACACCAGATCAGAAATAAACCATTATATTAATGGACCAAATGCCTCTTCCACTTAGAATTATGGGCGGCACGCTGCCTCACAGTGGCAGAGACCCGGGTTCAATTCCCGCGTCAGGCGACTCTGTGTGGAGTTTGCACTTTTCCCCGTGTCTGCGTGGGTTTCCTCCAGGTGCTCCGGTTTCCTCCCACAATCCAAAAATGTGCAGGTTAGGTGAATTGGCCATGCTAAATTGCCCGTAGTGTTAGGTGAAGGGGTAAATGTAGGGGAATGGGTCTGGGTGGGTTACGCTTCGGCAGGTCGGTGTGGACTTGTTGGGCCGAAGGGCCTGTTTCCACACTGTAAGTAATCTAATCTAATCTATTTACAAGAGCTCTATCCTCAACTTGGAAATCTCTAGAATTACTAGAGATCTATCCTCAACTTCTGGTTGACTATAATTATCACAAACCACAACCTGGTAACTGACCCAAATGGTGAAGTTCCAGGTTTCAACCTCCCATGGAAAATTCAGACAGTGCTGAACTGAGTAAAGACAGGCCATGGATGATATTACCAAAAGTGGAACATGAGCAACAGCTCAAGTTTTAACTCTAGTCTTCCAAGTCAGCTATCGTAAGGACTAGGAGAAAGATGAGGACTGCAGATGCTGGAGATCAGAACTGAAGAGTGTGGTGCTGGAAAAACACAGCCAGTCATGCAGCATCTGAGGAGCAGGAGAACCGACGTTTTGGGCATAAGCCCTTCATCAGGATTATAAAGACTTCATAAAGACTACCCTACTTTCAACAATACTACCTCCATTTCCATCTTCCCTTATGAAACCATTACCTAGACTTGCAGGTCTCAGTCACCACATTCTATTGTATTGCACTAAAAACTGCCTGTTGCCCCTGGTATTGCTGAGCTCTATCTGCTTCCTGTCCCCAACTTGAATTTACTATCCTACTTAGTTGGATATTTCACAGTTGTTTTTTGTTAGTTCAGTTCATTCTGAACTGAAACAATGATTAATCTGTGTCAGTGTCAAAGAATGAATTTTCTGCATTTAGTAATCAGGTGCATATTATGCACAAATCTGACAAAAGAGCAGCGCTGCAAGACCTGGTACTTCCAAATAAACCCGTTGGACTATAACCTGGTGTTGTGTGATATTTAACTTTATCCATCCCAGTCCAACACCAGCACCTCCACATTGTAATAGTCGATCATTGATGAACTTGCAGACTTTCATTTGACATAAACAGATGCAGTTTTAGTGAAATGACGCGTTTGTTTGCGTTTCCCCTTCATACTGACACCTGTTTGAGCTTACAAAGATGCTGGTATAAGAGTAGACGTTTCTAGTGTGGAACTTCATTTTGGATTCTCTCATAGTCAGCACACACTCCACAGTGGATATTCATGCAGAGCTGCTAATCTTCATGACTAAATTCCTTTGATTACATGAATATTCTGGTCCACCAAGTGCAAATTTAAATCCCTTTGGTCTAAGAAATACATTAACTGCATCAGGAATTTAAAAATTTCTTAGAATAAGAATTCATGGCATTCCCTCGCTAAGGCCATTATGGGTCAACCTACAGCACATGGACAGCAGCGTTTCAAGAAAGCAGTTCACCACCACTTTCTCAAGAGCAACTAGGGATGGGCAATAAATACTGATCAGCCAGCAATGCCCATGTCCCACGAGTGAATAAGGAAAAAAGGAAGGTTGGAGGAGTCTTGTAGAATGTGGTCCCCTTGCTGTGCTCTAAGTTCTTTGAGCCATTTGGTCTAATGTTCTTTTAATTATACATGTGACTGCTAGACTGCATGAGCCAGCTACTTGAACAATGCTCACTGACTTTATGTATTAATAGTAAACAAAAAGTCACTGTTTGCTATCTACTCAATTTATTATGGGAAGATTATTCACTGTCTAAAATGAGTGAAGATTAGCTGTTCTCTTTAAAAGTTGAGAGTGTGTGTTGCTGGAAAAGCAGAGCAGGTCCTGATGAAGGGCTCTGGCCCGAAACGTCGATTTTCCTGCTCCTTGGATGCTGCCTGACCTGCTGTGCTTTTCCAGCAGCACACACTCAACTCCGTTCTCATTAAAAACAAAGTACGTGACTTATGTTCTGAAATATATTGTGAGATTGTTTACATGGACAGATTCATTGAGAACAAGCATATTGGAAGCTGTCACTTTGTGAGTCTGTTAACACAACTTACCTCAAGTATTCTAAAATAGTTTACAACATTGCATCCTTTATATATTTTCATGTTGCTAACTTCTAATCTAGTTGCTCATTTGTTTTTTTTCCTACTGAATATGTCTATCTGCTGATGGAAAACTGACCATAATTTACAAAATCTCTCTGGCTACCAACATGCTACCAGAAGACTGGACACTGCTGACGTATAAAACAGGATAGAAGAATAGACCAAATAATTACAAGCCAGCGAATGTAACCTGTGTTGGAGTCATATTGTTGGAAAAAGTTCTGTATACCGATTGTCGTTTTCAAATATATAGATTAATCAAGGAGAGTGGGCATGGGTCATTTGTGTTTAATTAATTGGTTGTATTTTTTTCAGGAAGGATTTAGTAGGATTGATGTGAATGGTATGTTTGATGTTGTTTATGTGGATTTTAACATGGTTTTTGTCCAGGTCCAATATGGCAAATTGACCAGACTTTGACAAGTTGGATCCAAAATTGTCTCAGTGGCTGGAGGCAAAGTCATAATCAATAGTTGTTTTTGAGTCTGGAAAATTGTTTTGAGTAGAGATATACAGGCTACAGTACTCGGTTTGCAGCTTTTAGTGAAGCCTACAGAATTGAGGGCAAATTACTGACATGTATAGGAAATTAGTTGAATGTCAGGAAACGGAGAGTTGGAATAATTGGCACGAGTGACTAGTGGTATCCCCCAGGAATTTATGTTGGGGCCTCAATTATTCACGATATTCATTTCGACTTGGATAATGGCATAAAAAGCCAAATATCCAAATTTGCTGATGACACAAAATTGGATAGCATTGTAGACAGTGTTGACGACAGCATAAGATTACACTAGAATATTGATAGATTTAGTGAACGGGCAAAGCTGTGCTGATGTATGTTAATATAAGCAAACGTGAGGTTATCCATTTCAGGATTTTTTTTTAAAAGGCACTACATTAAGTAATGTGGAAGCCTAATGAGTTTTGGGGGTTCAGTTGCATAGCTGTTTAAACTTCCACAATGGATACAGGTCGTTCTGCTATAACATTAGATTAGATTACATTACAGTATGGAAACAGGCCCTTCGGCCCAACAAGTCCACACCAACCCGCCGAAGCGTAACCCATCCATACCCCTACATTTACCCCTATACCTAACACTACGGGCAATTTAGCATGGCCAATTCACCTGACCTGCACATCTTTGGACTGTGGGAGGAAACCGGAGCACCCGGAGGAAACCCACGCAGACACGGGGAGAACGTGCAAACTCCACACAGTCAGTCTCCTGAGGCGGGAATTGAACCCGGGTCTCTGGCGCTGTGAGGCAACAGTGCTAACCACTGTGCCACCATGCCGCCCAATTGACAAATTGAGGACACTGTTTCTAAAGTGCAAACTTTTAAAATGTGTGTTAACTGTAACACAATTGCATCGCTAACACTTTAAACTCTGTTTCTAAAACACGTTTTTTTTAATAATGCGGGGATGCAGAAGAACGTAACCATCACGCTATAGAAGAACTATCTGTACAGCAAATTGTCAAAGCGGCTAAAGGAATGCTGCCCTTCATATCGAAAGGGCTGGAGTATAAGGATGCAGATGTTATGTTACAGTTATCCAAAATCCTCATTAGATCCCACTGTGAGCAGATCCGGACACCACAATGAAGGATATTTTGGCCCTGGAGATAATTAGGGCTAGGCCATTGAGGAGAGAAGTTAGAAAGCAGTTCTGCATGCGAAGAGTAATGGAGGTTTGGAATTCTGTCTTCCTCAAATGGTGGTTGATTAAAATTCATTTGTTAACTTTAAATGTGAGATACACAAATTTTAATTAAGCCAGGATATCAAGAGATATGGGCTCAAGGCAGGCATATGAGTTAGGCCACTGATCAACCATGATCTTATTGAATGGTGGAGCAGGCCTGAGGGTTGAATGGCCTACTTCTGTTCCTATGTCGAATCATAGGACGGTGACTGTGTCAGAGCGAACTCTCTGCAGGTTAACTGACTGAGTCCCCTAGCGTTTTCCCATAACCCTGAAAATTCTCTCTTTTCGGATAATTATCTGATTGTCTTTTGAAGGCCTTGATTGAATCTGCCTCTATTAGATACTCAGAGGGTGAGTTCCAGCTCCTAACCACTCACTCAATTGAGAAAAAAGTTGTTCCTGATGTTATTGTTGTTTCTTTTTACCAATCACCTTAAATCATAGTATATATCAGTGATATTGATTTAACTGTAAATGGCATAGTTAAGAAGTTTGCAGCTGATATAAAAAATGATTTTGGGGAAGAAATATGAAGACTGATATGAATGAACTGAGAAGGTGCACAGAAATTAGCAATTGAAATTTAATGTGTAAATATGTGAAGTGTGGGAGAAGGCAACAAAGACAAGGAGTAAACAATAAATGGTAGGATATTGGAAGGAATATAAAGATTTTGATTGTGCGCTTACATTATTCTAAAAGCAGTAGGTCTGGTAGACACTGGTTAAGGTGGCATACAGGAGAGTTTCCTGTATTGTCTAAGACATAATTTTCAAGAGCAGGGGCGTTACAATAGAACAGTACAAAATGTTAGTTGGTCCACGTCTCAAATGCAGCATGTACCATGTTACACGACGTTTCTGATTGCGCTAGAGAGGGTGCTGAGGATATATATGAAGATATTGTCAAGGATGGAGAATATTAGCTATGCGAAACGTTTTGATGGGCTGAGTTTGTTTTTGTTACGGGGGCTGAATGAAGGTTTAGTTGAAGTGTATAAAATTGAGGGGCTCAGAGTGAGTGGATAGGAAGGATCTACTTTCCACAGTAGAGAGGTTGATAACCAGAGTGTTACAGCCAAGAGAGAGTGGTAGAATGGCTCCCCTATCTTTCCATCTAGTGTTTGACTGCAACAGACTGCTTTTTGTGGAAAAAATATCACTTGTCCATTTAGAGTGTTTAACTGCTGTGACAAAAAGACAAGTTTCCTTGAAAGTTTGAAAAGTAAAGGAAATAGTGTTTATTATCCTTAACCAATAACAAAAGTTGATAAAATTGCTCCAATACAATGGAACACATCCACGAAACCCGCATACACAGAAGTAGATTACAAGGAGGGAGAGTAGGTTAGATTGTTAAAGAGCATTTGAGAGAATCACATACAAATCCTGTCGGTTGCTATGTTGAATGATTTCAAGCCATATTTGATGATCTTTCTGGATCCTGTGTAGAGGTCTTTTAAAGTCTTGACAGATGATTTCTGTCTCCTCTGAAGTTAGCAGCTGTTTGGATTGTATTGAAGATGTTACCTGAAGTGTTTTGCTGGTCACATACAGACAGGTCCATATTTGCAGAACTGTTGGGAAGATGAAAGGCTATGAGTTTTTCAGTTGCTCACCCATAGTTTGTTGGACTCAAGATCCCCGAATTGCAGAAATGTTACAATGCAGAAGAGGGTCATTTGGCCTATTGTGCCTGCACTAGCTCTTCAAATGAGTATCATTAATAATCTTCCAATGCCCTTTTAAATGCCTCAATTAAATGCCTCCACCACAGTTCCAAGCAGTGCATTCAATGCGCTAACTACTTGCGATGTGAAGTTGTTTTTCCTCAATTCAGACTTGCTTTTTTTTTCAGATCACTTTAAATCTACGCCCTCTTCTTCTTCCAAGTGGGAACAATTTCTCCCTATCTGTACTATCCAGCCCACTCATGATTTTGAAAATCTCTGTTGGATCTCTTCTTAGCTTTCTTCTCTCCAAATAAAGTCCTAACTTTTGCAACCTATCCTTATGACTGAAGTTCCTCATCCCGAATCATTTCAGTAAACTGCTTCTGTACTCTCTCCAGTGTGTTCACATGCTTCCTATAATGTGGTGTCCAGAATTGTACACAATATTTCAGCTGAGGTTTAACAATTGCCTTACACAAGTTCACCGTCACCTCCTTGCTCTTGTACTCTGTGCCCCTGTTAATAAAGCTGTGGATCCTGTATGCTTGACTTACTGCAATCGCTACCTGTCACGCCACTTTCAACTACCTGTGCACATATACAGTCCGGTCCCTCTGCTCTTTCATCCCCTGAGAATTGAACTTCCTATTTCATTTTGTCTTTCAATCTTCTTCTCACTAAAGTTCACTTCACTTCTCTGCATTGAAACTCATCTGTCACCTATGTACCCATTTCACCAACTTAGAACATAGAACATAGAAAAGTACAGCACAGAACAGGCCCTTAGGCCCACGATGTTGTGCCGAGACTTAATCCTAATGTAAAATATAGTAACTTAACCTATGCACCCCTCAACTCACTGCTATCCATGTGCATGTCCAGCAGTCGCTTAAATGTCCCCAATGACTTCGCTTCCACCACCTCAGCTGGCATTCACAACTCTCTGCGTAAAGAACCTACCTCTGATGTCTCCTTTATACCTTCCTCCTCATATCTTTAAACTATGACTTCCTGTACCAGCTAATCCTGCCCATGGGAAAACTTGTCTTTATCCTTCTAGAGTTCTATACAGCCCTCCTCTGGCAGTAGTAAGAAGTTGTATTTTAAGTTTCATTCATGTATAAGGGAATCCATTAGGTGAGAAAGTGAGGTCTGCAGATCCATTAGGTGGACAGCTAATTTACAATGTAGAATGGTGGCAACAGCATTGGTTCAATTCATACACATCCTGAGGTGATCATGAAGAGTTCTCCTTCTCAACCTTACACCTCACTTGAAGCATGGTGACCATCAGGTTAAACTGTCAATTATCATCTCTCTCCATTGAGAGAGCAGTCCAGTGGTGACTTTATCTTTAGGGTGTTGGCTGGACAGCTCGTTTGTGATGCAATACTGCCAACGTTGTGACTTGAATTCCAGCACTGCCTTAGGTTACTTTGAAAAAACTACACCAGTCATATCTCTCTCTCTCTCTCTCTCTCTAATGAGAGATCAGCCCATGGTCCTCTGGGACTATGGCAACTTCACTTCCATTATTGTGTAAGTGACTGGTGCTTTCAAAATCAACCATTCTGTGTCAACAGTTGTAACTATACAGGTGGAATAACAAGTGAAAGGGCTCTATCCTTCTGTCCCCAAGATGCCAGTCCTTCAGGTAATGTTGTAAATGGTATAATCCAGCTTTTGCTAAATTTTCCAACTTTGTGTGTTGAAACCATAAAATATTGCAGATTGTGAGCAAATCTTCCAGTTGGTTGCTCTGTATTCATTAGTTCTATTCTTCATATAGATAGATCTGATCACTGTAGGGTTTAGATAGTTTGCAATCACCTTATTCAGAGATGTTAGATTATCCCTGCTTAATAATAATTTGGTGGAGCTAAATTCCCACCGAAGAGAGAATTTGACTAATTCTCTGTCCATTTAGATAAATTGAAAAGTTAAAGGGCCGAATTGTACTGTGTGAGGACAACCTACTGAAGCAATGAACTTACTAGTCCATAAGGCACACTGATTTTGAAAGGAGATGTTTGGGTGTATCATCAGATGTATGGCAATTTTAGATGACTCTTTTCCAAGTGTGAAAAAAAAGTTCATCTTAGGGCACTACACATATGATACCGTCATGTAAATGAGATGGTCGCATTGCTCACATGCAAAACAACTGGTTGGGGAGATGCAGCTCTGAATTGTTGTCATAATTTGGGTAAAAATAACAGAACTGCAAGATTATAGTTAAAATTTCACACTCAAAGATGGAACTATGGCTGAAATTAAAAAAAAACCTTTGCTCAGTGTGGTACAATGGTTCATAGACCAGGAACATTCTGTTTAATTCCCAATCTGTGCTTGCTTTGCCGATTTAAGCCCAGGGCTACAGCTCATTTGCTCATTGGTTCCCATTCCATTGGATTGGCAGAGGGAAAGTTTGTCAGTGTCTTACTCCTAATCTCTATGCAGTAGAGGGTACTGCACAGGGTCATGTTGATCAAGAAAAAGATCTCAGTTAGGTGAACAGTTTACTGATGCGTGTGACTGTTTTAACAAGGCCCTGGAAGGTTGCAATTGGAGTTAGAACCCTGAAATTCTTTTTCACCAAGATGGAAAACTGCCAATAGCGGGTCATGTGTATAATTTAATAAGTGGAGATAGGGTCATAATGTGCATCTTTTTGTTTTACAATACCTTCTAAAGTGATGATTATTCTTAATGAAAGAGCTATTCAGAAATGTGACAATCCTTATATTTTGTATGAACATTTATTTATTCATTTCTTAGTTTATAGGTGAAATAATTTCTCTGTATTAACTATGCAAAATTCATTGTGCAAACCTCAGAATTCAACATTTCAGGTTTAAATCAAACTTAATTTACAATGCAAAGTGATCATTAAATTAACAGCAGTAAATTTTGGACAGACAGAAACTGACATTTAACAGCTTTCCACTACAGTAATGAGGTAACTTGAATTCCTCAGGACTGCAGAGAAAATCTCATTAAATTCTGAATTTGGTTTACATTTTACCATCTGTTTGTTCTGCTATCGTGATTTGTTTATAAGATGTTTTAGTTGACTGATTGTAAATGCTAATTTACTGTGTGTAGTTAGGATGAACTACATAACTCTTACAACACCAGGTTATAGTCCAACACGTTTATTTGAAAACACTAGCTTTTGGAACGCTACTCCTTCCAATGGTTGTGGAGTAGGACCATAAGAAACAGAAGTTATAGCAAAAGATTACAGTGTCACGCAAGTAAAATAACATATTTAACAAACCTCAGTTGTTGTTAAGTCTTTCATCTTTTAGAATGGGTTACAGATTTCGGTTCATTAATACATAAATCCCAGAACTATGTTTAAGTCACATTCTCGAGATAAGTTAAGGTTTTATAAAGAAAAGATGATATCTCAGCTCAGACAATGCCTTAAAGGTGTGAGTCTGTCTGTATCCCAATCTTTACTCAGACTGGTTGTATTTCCAAAGTGGAATTTACAAAATATTATATGGATTGACTGTCTGCATTGACTGCCTAACCGGTTGTTTATTTTTTGAGCAAAATAGGATGTATATATATATAATTCTACAAAAACAAGTTCACCCCAAATCGAGGATTGTTAAATATATCATTTTACTTGCATGACACTGTAATCATTTGCTATAAATTCTGTGTCTTATGGTAGTACTTCACACAACCACCTTAAGAAAGAGAAGCGCTCAGAAAGCTAGTGCTTCCAAATAAACTTGTTGAACTATAGAACATATATCATTACAGCGCAGTACAGGCCCTTCAGTCCTCGATGTTGTGCCGACCTGTGAAATTAATCTGATGCCCATCTAACCTACACCGTTTCCTTACCATCCATCTTTATGTCCAGTGCCCATTTGAATGCCCCTAATGTCAGCGAGTCTACTATTGTTGCAGGCAGGCCGTTCCTCGCAACTACTACTTTCTGAGTAAAGAAACTTACCCCTGATATCTGTCTTAAACCATTCTCCCCTCAATTTAAAACTATGTCCCCTCATGTTAGCCTTCACTATCTGAGGAAAAAGGCTCTCACTGTCCACCCTATCTAACCCTCTGATTATCTTATACATCTCGATTAAGTCACCTCGCAATCTTCTTGTCTCGAACAAAAACAGCCTCAGTTCCCTCAGCCTTTCCTCTTAAGACGTTCCTTCCATACCACCCAACATCCTAGTAAATCTCCTCTGAACCCTTTCCAAAGCTTCCACGCCCTTCCTGTAATGCAGTGATCAGAACTTTACTCCAGATGTGGCCTTAGCAGTGTCTTGTACAGCTGAAGCATGACCTCATGGCTTCGTCAATCCCCCTACCAAGAAGAGCCAACCCTATAACCTGGTGTTGTGTGATTTTTAACTTTGTCCACCCCAGATCAACATTATTTCCTCCACATCATGTCTAATTCTTGTTTGTGCTGCAGTCACATGCCATACAATGGAGGTGAAATTGCATTCAAATGCAGAATGAGGACAATGATCCAGTTTAGGAGGCCAGCTCTCAAATCAGAACAGTATTGAAAATATTTCCAAACCTAAGATTTTAGTTAAATGTAGAAACTTGCGTGACAATAGCATATTAATTTGCTTTTCTTTTCCAGGTGTTAATCATCCTGCTGTGTCTTTGCAGTTTAAAATATTGTTTGTTGCAGATTTGATTTAGATATAGATATAGAATGCCAACTGTGTGGAAACAGCCCCTTCGGCCCAACAAGTCTACACCAACCCTCCGAAGCGTAACTCACCCAGACCCATTCCCCGACACCTACCCCAGGTTAATGAACCTAACCTACACATCCCTGAACATTATGGGCAATTTAGCATGGCCAATTCACTTAACCTGCACATCTTTGGATTTTGTAAGGCAAAACTTTGTTTGGATCCTTTTTAAGTATGCATTACAAGTTTTGAACATGGAGTATGCATGATTTCAGATTTATATGGAATGTTTGTTTATAAGAGCTGTTACAATCTAATTGTAATTTATTGCTTTTCTCTTCACTTTGTGTAGCATTGGAAGTTTGTGCTGTTTTTTAATCATGTATAATTCTCATCAAATAATAGTTTTTTTTTAAATTGAAGGACTGCTTTGTTTCTTTTCTTTGTCCCAGATTATATATTTGTCAATGTCTAAATACACAAATAGTCCTGTGTACTGAGAATCTGCGTAGAGTCATAGAGATGTACAGCATGGAAACAGACCCTTCGGTCCAACCCATCCATCTTGCAGGAAATTCTTCACAAGCTATTGTTCCCACTTTAATAAAAATAGAATATTCTGGAAACACTCAGAAGATTCGCCAATATCAAATAAAGCAAAAGTAAATTAACACTTGAGATTGATGGCTGATGGAAAATGCTAGATTTAAAAGTAACCACAGGGCCAGGGAAAAATGTAGAAAATGAAAGAATGAATAAAAACAGATGATGGTACTGTGCAAAAGAAGGTGCCAGTGGGAAAAGAAAGAAAATATGTCCCATTGCCCCATATCTTCAGATTTTTTAATCACTCCTGTCTGCCAACTGTCATAGGCCACTCCCTCCTGTCCTCTCCCTCCAGTTTTCATTTGTGTACAAGTTGCCATGAAGTTACCAGTCTAACACAAAGCTATGGTTAATGTAGAAAACCTGAATTGCCCTACTGGGGTTTAGAGATTGGACAGGGCCCAGAGTGTTGTCAATAAATCGTAAATTTGAAATGTGGAACCTGCCAACAGAAACATGGTCCACAACTACAAAAAGCTGACACGGGTAAATACAAACCAGCACTTGCACTGAAGATTTTAAAAATTACAGCAAAAATTCCGTCTTGACCATTCTTTTGAGCAGTAAGTTCCACCTATTGGGAGAAAGGTTTTCACTTTACAATTCTTCTAATGCTTTTACCAATTTATTTATTTATTTATGGCTCTCTGATTATTGAACTCACTACTAGTAAAACTAATACCACCCTTTTTACAATGTCTAATCCCTATTAATTTCATGCACCAGAAATGAATATTCTCCAGTGCTCCAGAGGAAACAACTCCAATGTATCCTGACATCCCTCTCAAGTTGTTCATTCCTGGGAACGTCTTCTCAAGTCTCCTCTATATTCAGTCTAGTGCAATATCAATCTTATGGTGACAAGATCCATATGCAATAATTTAGCTGCTCCTTTACACTTCTGAGTATCTGTCACTAATGTTGTCCATTTCTTTTTCTTATCTTTCAAAACGCAGTATCTTGCAATCGAAATCCATTTACTAATTTTCTGTCCAGCCCACCAGTTCAGTAATATCTTTCTGCAGTTCACAGTTTTTATATTAACTATCAATTTTCATACACTTCTTATTCATGCCCTTAATATTAAGTCAAAATCTTGAATTATGAAGGGCAAGTGATTCAGCATTGCATTTACCAGAAACCATTGGAAATAGCCTTTCAGTCAAATAAATGTATTGATTCTTACCCTTTGATTAATGTCAATTTGAGCCAATTTTGGATTGAGCTTGCCACTTTCCCTTGAATCCCACAGATTATTACTTTTCTTACCAATCTGTCAAGGAAGACCTTGTCAGAATCTACATAGGTTGGGTAAAATGTACTACCCTCATTGACACCTTCTTAAAAAAATGCAATCCATTATAAAGTTCATAGTTGTGGGAAAAATGCAGGAAAGCAGATGTGAAGAATGTCGGATCAGCCATGATTCTGTTGACTGGTGGAGCAGACTCCAGGGGCTGAATGACCTACTCCTGTTGCTATTTCTAATGGTCTTTTGGTTGTCTTCCAAGTTTATGCCATGGGATCTTTGACATTCATGTTTAAAGAGGTTTTGAGTGAGGTTTAGATACACTAGGGTTCAAAAGTTAAGAGATACTAAATACTTGCATTGTCCTCATCATCCGTAATGTCCTTTCTGAAGCTGGATGGTCATCCATATCATGACGCTGACCATGTTTTAATAAACCCTATAATGATGATCATAAAGATGACACTTGAAAGTTTTGCAATATGTTATGGCATGTGGTATTCTGGGCTTCATTAATTGGGGCATAGAGTGAAAGAACAAGGAGGTGATGTTGATTTTGTCTTAGGAACAATGTAAAACGTTGCTTAGTTTGTATTTTGTATGTCTTGTCTTTAGATTTGACTACTTACAGTGTGGAAACAAGCCCTTCGGCCCAACAAGTCCACACCGACCTGCCGAAGCGCAACCCACCTATACCCCTACATTTACCCCTTACCTAACACTACGGGTAATTTAGCATGGCCAATTCACCTGACCCACACATCTTTGGACTGTGGGAGGAAACCCACGCAGACACGGGGAGAACGTGCAAACTCCACACAGTCAGTCGCCTGAGGCGGGAATTGAACCCGGATCTCTGGCGCTGTGAGGCAGCAGTGCTAACCACTGTGCCACCGTGCCGCCCATGTCTTAAGGGGAGACATGATTTTAGTTTCATTTGTATAGTTGTTTTTTTGTGTGCTTGCATCCAGGCAAAGTCTGGAAGCCTCTTTGTAGATGTCCATTGTTAATGAGGTTTTATAACCCTCGAAGTGAAGAGATGTGCACGAGAAGAAAAGCTGTTGGCTAGCAACAAAGATCCAGGGTGACACTGAGACAGGAAAAATTCATATGTCAGTCAGTCAGTGTGTGGGTGTAGTAGAAAGTGGAGGCAGGGAAGTTAAACTTTTTGTTATAAGAAATCCTGCAATGCTTCTAAAAACTGAGTTTAGGGAGCTCACATGTTTGCTTTGAAATTAAGTTGTTAGTGAGTTTAGTTTATAGTTTGTTTTAGGTGTAGCGTGGAGAGATGCCAACTGAAGAAAAGCATCTAGAGACTCTGCAGGAATTTACGAGTAGGAAGCTGGTTGCAGCTATGCCAACCTGAGCAAGAAGCCTTAGTGTGGTGAGAATGGTGAATTATGTCTGGGATTTGATATTTAGGTACAATTACAATGTTTAAAAGACATTTGAATAGAGACATGAATAGGAGAGGTTTGGAGGGAAATGGGCCAGGAGCAGATAGGTGGGACTTGTTTAGTTTGGGATTATGTTTAGCATGTACTGGGGTTGGCCCGAAGAGTCTGTTTCCGTGCAGTATGATTCTATGATTCTGAGTGGAGTGACTTTGAATCCTTTTGCTAGAGTTTGTACTAATATCTTTCCAATGTTTTTGTTTCATGTCATAGAGTTCTTTTTTTCTTGTTTATTAAACAACTCATTATTTATGTTAAAATTATGCTCGCAACTCCTGTGAGTGTGTTCAGTAAGAAACATCCACAGTTTAAAAAAAATCAAAATGAGGGTTTATCAGGCCAGCTTTCATTTTTACTTGTCCACTATTAATAACAGCTGGGATCATTACTCTTATTTAAGAGATTAATTTGACCTCAGCTGAAATGTTGTGTTCAGTTCTTCCATCAATATGAAGGCAGTGGAGATGGTGAAGAAGAGGTTTATGAGAAAATTCCAAGTGTAAGTGAGAGATCCGAAATTGTATTTTATGAACAATTTATCTTGTTCAACTTTCTAAAAGGAGGGAATCTTGCTGGATTTTAAAATGGCTATCATCACTGCTAGTTTGCATTGATTTTTTTCTTTGGAGAAATTCTCACTGAGGCCCAGTGAGATTTCTTGCCATACCTTACCAAATGTCTTTCATTAACTACTAACCCCACCACATGGTGTCGGTCATATCTGATTCTATCCCTGTCTTACCATGCATCTTTCCCAGAACAACTTACCACTCATAGAGTCACAGAGATGTACAGCATGGAAACAGACCGTTCGGTCCAACCTGTCCATGCTGACCAGATATCCCAAC
>NC_057710.1:139577633-139600381 GCF_004010195.1 Chiloscyllium plagiosum | reverse complement strand
CCTGCGACTCACTTTCAAGGAGCTATGGACCTGCACTCCAAGGTCTCTTTGTTCAGCAACACTCCCTAGGACCTTACCATTAAGTGTATAAAACCTGCTAAGATTTGCTTTTCCAAAATGCAGCACCTCGCATTTATCTGAATTAAAGTCCATCTGCCACTTTTCAGCACATTGACCCATCTGGTTCAGATCCTGTTGTAATCTGAGGTAACCTTTTTCGCTGCCCACTACACCTCCAATTTTGGTGTCATCTGCAAACTTACTAACTGTACCTCTTATGCTCGCATCCAAATCATTTATGTAAATGACAAAAAGTAAAGGACCCAGCACCGATCCTTGACAGGCATCCCTGGTGCCTGTGCTATCTTTACCATTCCACTGTGTTCCCAGACAAATGTTGGCAAGCTGGCATTGCCTCTAACTGACAAAGTAATGGTGCAGCAGCCACAAGCAACGTTGTCTTCAGCTCATAGCTGAAACTCCTATGCACATATAACTCAATTCTTTCACCCCCTTGTGGCTATTTAACCACCAGGCTACACAGTTTACCCGTCCTTAGGCACTACCTGTCTGAAGACCCACTTCTCTGTGTCCTAATCTGCCTTTAACCAACATATGAGATGTAAGCATATTTTTTTTGGTGTGCAATACAAATGTGAAAATAAACATTTACAAACGCATTATAGTGAAAATTTGCAAAGTAATGCTTCATGAATTTGCCTTCTCAATAGCCTACATGTTTTTGCCATCAAAGTGGCACTAACTTCATTCAACCCTGATTGTTATCCCAGCCACTTTCCTGTTGTATTGTGCAATCTCAGAATGGCAAGCAATGGCATGTGACATAGCTTTGGTGGACTCTGTCAGTGCTCAGCTCCACTTGGTTGCCAGATACCAATTGCAACCCCTGAAACAGTCCCCTTGTATGTCTTACACAGACATCCTCTGCAATGTGGAGAGCTACCACTCTGAACCTCGCCTGTTCTGCCTGCTACCTGAATCTTGACAATACACCTTGATGATGTTCATTCTGTTCCTCTATGATCCCTCTATGGAGTCCATGATGGTGGTCACATATCCCTCCTGTAGCCTACCATGGCCTCTAATATATATCACCCTGAGCTCCCCAACCCTGCATCCTCTCACTATCCTGAGATGCTGATCAACATGGAGGTTCTTTGCAGCCAGTAATGAGCTGAAGTTGACAGATACCTGCTCTAATTTCTTGACATATAGATTGCTTGTTTGTGCAATTAACATGAGTGGAAGCTGAATATTTATGAGTTGAGTTGGATCTTCAACAAGGTGTTTAGCAAGCAAGAATTCCCTGTAATTGGCCACTCGACACTGCCTATTGAGAAACCTTCATCATTGGCCAAAAGCATAAAAGATTGAGGGAGATGCTTCCAACTGCTAAGTAGACCTCACTGGATTTCTCATTCAGTTCGACCTGAAATCTTACCATAGTTCATATTACATAGACCCCCTATACAATGCTGCTGAATGAGTTTTGACAAGGAAACATCAAATCCACTTCATTAGCTGCCTGTCTCAACCTGAGCCCCAGTCCCATTATTGAAATTACTGGCTTTTAAATAGCTCTAATTAGGCAGTGTAACTTTTATTTGTCAGTCTGCTTGTAACACCAGAAGGGA
The DNA here is from genome assembly GCF_004010195.1 of Chiloscyllium plagiosum. NCBI lineage: Eukaryota > Metazoa > Chordata > Chondrichthyes > Orectolobiformes > Hemiscylliidae > Chiloscyllium > Chiloscyllium plagiosum. Next base: position 139,598,726 of record NC_057710.1, on the reverse strand, counting down.
ACACATTAAATCAGCTCCAGGCTTACCTAATGCCTGTCTCTAATCTTAATTGGTTCAAAATTCTTTAATTTCTGGAAAGAATCCTGAATTTAATTTGTGACGTAAACCAACTCCTAGTTTACAACCTCTGCATCTTCGCCAGCTGTTTAACTGCATCTGAGCTCCTGTGAAAGACTTTGTGTGTAGTGACAACTGAAAGGATCCCACTGGACACACATTTACTGGGCTGTGTAATCCACATGAGTGAAAGCCAATATCTTTCATTTATCACAATTTGTAATTTGTAACCTCCTCTTCTTTCTTTTCTTCTTTGGTGTATGTGTGAATGTGTGTCACAGACCAATTCCTCTGGGTTTTGACTATATTAATAAATTCTACTTTGTTTTTATTGGAAGGAGTTTGCTGTGTGTCACTTTCATTTTGATTTCAGAAACCGGTTTTGGGAAACGGTACCACCTACTTTTAAAAGGGAAGGGAAAATATGAAAAATAAAATAAAATCTCTTATAGACAGAGCAGGAGAACAATGAAAAGCATTCAGTTCACTTCTCCATTTTTTTTCACAGGGATAATGTAAGTTTAGATCGATTGGAGAGGTTGTGGGTGAAGTGTTGGTAAAGGTTACAAGAGATAGGATTTATAATCATCTAGAAAGGAATAGTTGGTTAGGGATAGTCAATACGGTTTTGTGAAGGGTAGATCATGCCTCACAAACCTTACTAAGTTCTTTGAGAAGGTGACCAAACGAGTGGATGAGGGTAAAGTGGTTGATGTGGTGTATATAGATTTCACTAAGGCGTTTGAGAAGGTTCCACATGGTAGGCTGTTGCACAAAATACGGAGGCATGGGATTGAAGATGATTTAGTGGTTTGGATCAGCAAGTGGCTAGCTGAAAAGATGGGGGTGGTGGTTGATGGGAAATGTTCATCATGGAGTTCAGTTTCTAGTGGTACGCAAGGATCTGTTTTGGGTCCACTGCTGTTTGTCATTTTTATGAATGACCTGGATGAGGGCACAGAAGGATGGGTTAGCAAATTTGCAGATGACGCTAAGGCCGGTGGAGTTGTGGATTCTGCTGAAGTATGTTGTGGGTTATAGAGGGCCATAAATAAACTGCAGAGCTGGGCTGAGAGGTGGCAATTGCAATTTAATGTGGAAAAGTGTGAGGTGATTCACTTTGGAAGAAGCAACAGAAATAAAGAGTACTGGGCTATTGGTAAGTTTCTTGGCTGAGTAGATGAGCGGAGAGATCTTAATGCCCATGTACGTAGATCCCTAAAAGTTGCCACCCAGGATGATAAGGTTACTCAGAAGGCATACGGTGTGTTAACTTTTATTGGTTGAGGGATTGAGTTTTGGAGCCATGAGGTCATGCTGCAGCTTTACAAAACTCTGATGTGGCCGCATCAGGAGCATTGCATACAGTTCTGGTCACCGCATTATAGGAAGGATGTGGAAGCTTTGGAAAGGGTTCAGAGGTGATTTACTAGGATGTTGCCTTGTATGGAGGGAAGGTTTTATGAGGAAAGGCTGAGGGACTTGAGGCTGTTTTCTTTGGAGAGACGAAGGTTGACAGGTGACTTAATTGAGATGTATAAGATAATCAGAGAGTTAGATACCATGGACAATTAAGGGGTGATAGATCTAGGACAGACGTCGGAGGTAGTTTCTTTACTCAGAGTAGTAGTCCTGCCTGCAAGAGTAGTAGACTTGCCAACTTTAAGGGCATTTATTGGATAAACATATAGATGAACATGGAATAGTGTAGGATAGATAGGCTTCAGATTGGTTCCACAGATCGGCGCAATATCGAGGCCAAAGGGCTCTACTGTGATGTAATGTTCTGTGTTCTAAATTGACACTGTTCTCCTTGGAGAGTAGAAGGCAGAGAGGACATCTGATAGAAGGATTCAAAATCATATGCAATCTGGACAGAGTAAATGGGGTGAAACTGTTTCCACTTGTAAAAGAATCTTAGAATCCCTACAGTGTGGAAACAGGCCATTTGCCCCAACATGTCCACATTGACTTTTCAAAGGGCATCCCACTCAGACTCACCCTCCCTACCTTATCCCTGTAACCCTGCATTCCCTGTGGTTAAACAACCAAACCTACACATCCCTAGATATTATGGGCAATTTAACATCGCCAGTCCTCCTAACCTGCACAGCTTTGTACTGTAAGAGGAAACCGGAGCGCCTGGAGGAAACCCAGATAGACACGGGGAGAATGTGCAAACTCCACATAGACAGTCACCCAAAGCTGGAATTGAACCTGATGCTGTGAGACAGCAACATTAATCACTGAGCCACCGTGCCAGAACTCAAAAGGATCCAGAAAAGAAGACACAGGTTCAAAGTGTTGTGGGGAAAATCACCAGTGTCGGAGTCAGAGACAGGGTTCAACAACAGAGTTTATTGTACAAGGAAATACTGGAGCTCTGGGAAGAGAAAGTTGGTCAGCTGCGAGTCTTCTCTCAATTCAGAGCACAAGATACTTTTACACATTTTGTAATAATAGGTCAGTGATGAGGTTATTGTCTCTGTAATATGTTTTTAAAATGGTAAACATTGCAGAATTGATAATAGTTTTGGTGCAGTCATAGTCAGTTCCAGTGCAGCCTTTGTTAATTTCAGTGTGGTCATGGTCAGTTTCAGCGCACACATTGTCAGTTTCAATGTCTGCACAGAAGTCCATTGCTGTAGTAATGGGTGCTAATCGCTCTTCCTGAGAAGGACGATTACTGCAGCCCTGGCTATTAGCACTTTGTATTGAGTTCATATCAAACTGTTAGCATTTCTATCAAAGGTGTTGGCTGGGCCCAGACGCTTCGGCGGGCAGTGTATGCTACTTGTGTGTTCTCTTCCCCCACCCGCCTTAAACTAATCAGCTGGGTTGTGAGTGCATTGTGCTGGCATTCTGGTGGCCCCAGGCAGTGTCTGTGTTTGCTTTGCTGTCTCTCTCCATATTGTGGTCCAGTGGCCATCTTGTGTGTCCACTGGCCAACTTGTGGCTCAGCGGCCATCTTGTGTGTCCATGTGCCTAGTGTCACCCTGCCCCGTGGCATCTTCCACTTCAAAAGTAATCTGTAAAAGAAGCAAAAATGATATGAGGAAAATTTCATGAGTGGTTGGGATCTAGTGTGCACAGCCAGACTGTGCTTTGGAGGTGGATCCATTCAAGGCATTTGAAAAGCAATTAGACAGTAATGTGGAAAGGTAAAATGTGCAAGGGTATGGGGAGCAGGCAGGGGAATGACATTAGATGAGATGCTTATTTAAAGAGCAGGTGCAGACTCGATGGACCAAAAGTCGCTCTTCTGAGCTGCTACAGTTCTGTGATATTGACTATGTTGTGCAGTTCAATATTAAAAAAAGGGTCAGTTTTGTTTTAGATCTGAATCCAATCATAATTTCGCTTTGCGACATACTTATTACTGCAGAGACATAAATAGCTCCAAGATATTACAACCAAAGTTAACAATCTCATTAGTTTATTAGTTTATCGAAGTTGCAGGAAGTCTGTACAGACTCTTGTCGTTGTTAACAATGCAAGCAATTGATGCAGACTAAAGGTTGCTTTAGTAATTGGTTTACATCACTACTACAGTATTGCAGTGTCTGTAATCCTGTCAGCATCACTCAATCCTTGGTGCCTATAGGTCTACTGCTGAAATGGGGAGTTCTGAACAACTTGTTGAATCCCACCTCTCATGAGATATTCATTTTGTTGGTTGCACTGACCTGTGGATATAGAAGGAGATAATGCATTCGCACCAGGACTGCTATTGAGAGCATTAGTGACTGATTTCCATATTATTACAATGAATCATTTTGCCATTAAAAAAAAATTGTGGGTCCATATACAAGGCTTAGAAACTAGGCGTGTATCTCTCTTCAAGAACAGAAAGAAGCAGGCCTGTGGAACAGAGGTCAGCAGGAGTGTGCAACCTACAGAGCAACTAACAAAGTTTTCAAATTAATTGAGGTGGAAAACCCACAAGCAACTGCCAAAAACATGTCTCCAAAGTTCCATCCACCTATACTTGAGACTCCCCTTTAATTATTGCTGGAAATGGCTTGTTTTTGACTTATATAATTGTGGTTAATGGTGGGTGAGGGATGGAGAGAGAGCATGAACCTACAGTAGTCAAGTGGGCAGAACCAAAAATAGAGGCAGGGAAGAAAATAGCACCTTTTTGAAAGCCATTTATTCTAGCCTGCTTCAGCCTAGCTTCTGTTTGCTAGGAATTGGAACAGATATCACATGAGCGGTAAATTGGCAGAACTAGAAGGCACTTCATTATAGTTCTGCCTTTTGGAGTGAATAGGGCCAGAGGAAAGCACGATTCACCAATCGTCGATCCCACTCACTGTCAATTAGGGAAAGAAACCAGACAACAATCCTGTACAGTTGCAAGCTTGGCAACCCCCACCCTTACTTTTCTCTACAACCTTTGTAACATATCTAGTTCTATTTAAGGAAGAAGCAACTTACTGGAAATTCAGCAAAATGCACCTAATTTTCCCACACCATTGGCATATAAATCTCAGCATCTTGAAAAGTTAGACAACTTGTTTATTTTTAATATTTCAACTTCTACCAAGAATGGGGACAAAGTTCAGCACTGTTTCATATTTTGCCTAATTTAGATGTGTTTCAAACCCAATTCTTCCTTTGGAGGAATAGCTATTCAACATAGGAAGCATTCGCCTCATGGTATTATCACTAGACTGTAAATCCCAGACACTCAGGCAATGCTGTGAGGAGTCTGGTTTGATGACCATGAATCCATTGCAGATTGTCGAGGGAAAAACCCATCTGGTTCACTAATGTCCTTTAGGGAAGGAAACTGCCATCCTTACCTGGTCGACATGTGATTCTAGTCCCATGGCAATGTGGTTGACTCTTAACTCCCTCCCTCTGGGCAATTAGGGATGAACAATAAATGTTGGCCTACACAACAATGCCCCCGTCCAATGAATTTAAAAATAAACACTTTGAAAGAACTTCAAGATGTAGTCAGGAAGTCAAAAAATGCTGACTTATCAAAACACTGAAACCAAGACTAAGATGGCATGTTGCGTGCATTTCCAATGTGCACCACAAATGCATTCAGATAGATAGGACACATTGAAAAACTGGGTGTGCAACTTGTGAATGGGATAGTGCTGCTAAAATCTTTTATACATACTTGGGCCTTTCCAAGTATGTGGCTTCAGTTTCTGTTCAACCCTGGTCATTCAGAAAGGCCTCTGATTTGCTTCAACTAACTGATGGCAGAGCCCTACATTAAACTGAGGAGTAAATGTTCAACATCTGGTATTTGTAAAGAACATCAGGATGCTGTCATCCCATGGTCTTTTTCATTTATTCTTTATCTCATTAAATGTGGTGTCTGGCCATAAAAGAGAATCCAGGAACAAGGAAAAGCCATTTGGCTGAAGTTCATCATTGTATTTTAAAGTGATAAACATTTTGATTGAGGAGATACAGATAAACTATTTCCTCCTGTGGCACAATCCAGATCCAGCAGGCGCAATAATTAAGTCATCCAGGAAGTACTATTTTATGTGGAGAATATGTAGAGGCTCAGCTCAGGTTGAAATTGAATAGCAAGTTTGTATTTATCTGGTTCAGCCTGAGATTGTTGCCAGGAAGGGGAATAGATTTTGTGGCAAGAGTACAGAATTTGTGTTTGAAGATAAAGGCTTCAACCTTTCATGATATTTGGCTGGACTAAATTATGGTTCTTTAAGATTGAATGTTGGACAAGCAACTATTTCCATTATAAAATCCAGATGAATTTTAAATATTACTAGTGCTTTTGCCTGACTATCAGATGTTGAGAGCAGTTTAAAATTAAAAATGTTTTGAATTCATCTTCTCTGGTTCTACTTTCGTCTTGTTATGAACTTGCCTAACCTTAACCTTATTCCAGGGTGTGTGTATATATTAATAGAGGGATACAAATTGCGTGGAGCCAAAAGGGTTTTGAAAGGCATCATGTACAGGTGCTGTCTTGATGGGCCGAAGGGTTTGTTCCTGTGCTGTACTATTGGTTGTTCTCTGACAGCAACTGTTCACTATTGCACCTCTTTTGGACCCACATTTTGTTGTTTCATCTGTCCATTACCATTCCCTTTGGCTCAACTCCATCAACCTTTATGTCACTTCATGTCTTCCATCTTCTACCTGATCACAAACTTTTTTGTTCTTTTACCACACACCTGCATTTCACCAACATTCCTAAACTTTCCTGGTTTTGATGAGAGGTCATAATCTAAAATGTTTCTCTGGACAATGCTGGCAGACCAAGTAGTATTTTTAGCACTTTTAGTCTAGTATATAAATGTAGCAACACGAGCATATTAATTCCTATGCAACAGATGATTAAAACACATGCACTGCACAATGAGAATAAAAGAGGGATTCTTTATTTCATTAGGAATGAATATTCATAGATATTAATGGAAAATTGTGACAACCCGGAAGCATAAATCTGTAAGAACTAAAGAAAAGAATGGATAAGGAGCAGTTGGATGGAAGGAGGAGATTGTGGATCTGACTAAGCGATGGATATAGATTAGATCACTTTTGGGGAAAGGAATTCAGAATGGAGCACAGTTATGTGCAACATCGTGAGGCACAACCAATCTATGCCTCTTACAGGTTAATGTCTGCACAGTGGTTGAGTGGTTAGCACTGCTGCCTCACAGCGCCAGGGACTCGGGTTCAATTCCAGCCTTGAGCAACTGTGTGTGGAGTTTGCACAATCTCCCCGTGTCTGCATGGGTTTCCTCCCACAATCCAGAGATGTGCAGGTTAGGTGAATTGGCCATGCTAAATTGCCCATAGTGTTCAGGGATTCTAAAAAATAATGTTAGGCTGTCCTGGAAAATAATGCTGGTAACTAGAAAAAAAAGTCATTGTGAGAAACGATCCCTAGATCTTCAGTCAACACACTACATTCTATTGCATTGTAGGTTATCAAACCATCTCTGCCTCCCTTTAATCTTGACTTAGTGACTATGTATCATGATATGGGCTGAAGTGATGCAGAGATGGGAAAAATGTTACACAGTAAAAGAGATAACTGCTAACCAATTTAACAAATGCTTAGCAACAGCTGCTATTCATTCTGACAAATTAAAATGCATGTCGTGTTTGCAAACTTCTGTCTAATAGTATTCTTCAGTTTTGAAAAGATGTGTAATACTCACACAGTCTTGCCAACTTTGCAAAAGAGGTTTTATATGTGACAGCGGTTTAAACTCAAGCTGCTAATCAAAATGGTTTTCCTTCTTTCTCGCTTTGTAATTGTGATCGTGACAGATTAAAAAGAAAATCCAAACCTGTTTCAGCTGTCAGGGCCATAAGGAGGTAGGCTGGGGATTATGGCCAACATCCTTTTTTTCCTTCAGCATTTGTTAACCCTTTCAACTGCCTAAAAACTTCCAAAATCTGTGTGTCTTCTACTTCTACAATCAAATTATTTATTCCTTTGTATCTCTTCAGGTACTGAAATATAACCTGCAGGTGCTAACTGGAATTCAGTACTTTGCCCAAGCCATTTTTTTATAAAAGCCAAGACAAAGGTCTGTTTGACCATGTGGGTATTAGAGCTGGACCCAATCATGCTCTGTTTTCAAGAGTCACTTTACAATGATCAAGAGCCTTGGCTGATTATCTCTTCTTTTATTTAGGCCAACTGAAATCAATTACAAACTCCACAGCTAAACTCACCTGAAAGGCTCTTGTGGTGCAGTGGTGGTGTCCCTACCCTTGGACAGAGACATCTGATTTCATGTCCCACCTGCTCCAGAGGTGTGTAATAACATCCCTGAAGAGGTTGTTTAGAAAAATAGACAAAACTTAGCTGGGGGCACTTGTGGAACAGTGATCGTGTTTCTACCTCTAAGCCTGGAGACCCGAGTTCAAGTCCCACTTGCTCCATATTCGCGTATCATAATCTCTGAACAGGTTGGTTTAAAAAAAACAACCTAAAATCAGCTGACAAAGCACAGAGAAGGGATCAAACCTGGTATCTTCTTGGTCTGCGTGACTCAGTTCCATAATGAAGTCAATGGAAAGTAAAATAGGACAGAATCTATTATGGATGGTTGATTCATTACTGCACCTTTTTTCTACACCCTGCCAAATTTGTAAGTTCCTTTCAAGATTGATACTTTAATCAGTCATGTCCTGATTTTATTTCCTAGCATTTAGAGACTCACTTATAGTCTGTTGAGCCTGTTTGAAAACCTTTATCATAGTGATAACAGTTCTTCTCCCTACCACTTCTCTGGTTTGGCAATAATCATTCCACACATGCTATGCACTATTTGAGAAATAGTTTCTGATAAAAACTTTGTGATGTAAAAATGGCACTTAAGTGAATTTGATAGATGCTTTCCCCTGTGAAAAAGTAGAAGTAAACTAGTTTTGCTATTGTCTGGCACAACACAGGTTTCTTCTGCGTCGGACATGTATCCTGAAACTATTGGACAAGGTGATCCAGATTGTGACAACTTTGTTTTTAATCCACAGTATCCCTTGAATGGTGTAAACACATTATTAATTTTGCCTTTAGATGCAACTCTCATGCTGTTACAGTAACAATTTAACACTGACTCTCTTAATTCTCCCATTTCATATTACTAAAATAAATCGGCTTGAAAAGAATTTTGTCACCATGGTAAAATCTCTTTATCAACTTTGTTTACAGGCAGGTGTGTGCTGGCATCATTGCCACTGTCATTGTGGTTTTGCAAACTGCATTTGCTGCTGTTACAAATGATTCTTGAACCAACTAAATCTTGATAATGGGCTCCCCGAATGATTCTGCACATTAATCCAATGAAGAGACTGAGCTTAACAGACAAGCAGAGTGGCTAGGTGGCTCAGTCGTCAGCACTGCTGCCTCACAGCGCCATGAACCTGGCTTCGATTCCAGCTTTGGGCAACTGTATGTGGAGTTGCATGTTAGGGGAGCTCTCTTGTGGTGCAGTGTTAGTATCCCTACCCTTGACTGGGCAGTCCTGGGTTCACGTCCCATCTGCTTCAGAGGTGTGTAATAACATCTCTGAATGGGTTGATTAGAAAAGTGGGTTAAATTAACAGACCAAGAGTGTGGTTCTGGAAAAGCACAGCAGGTCAGGCAGCATCCGAGGAGCAGGAGCACACTCTCAACTCTGATCTCCAGCATTTGCAGTCCTCAGGGTGTCCTAAATTAACAGATCATCAAGGTTCAAAAGCTGACCTCCAATTGGTGCTGGCCTCAGCTGGGTGATGGCGGGATTACTATAATTAGTTCAGTGCTGTGATTTACATGGAGAAAATAGCTCATGTTCCTTACACAAATTTGCTGTCCAGCTACCTTGTTTGAAATGCACATGCATCGATGTCAAGTTGTGGAATATTGGCCTCAGATGTATGCAAATTCCCTGTAGTCGATCAGCCTGCTCTCTGTAAAATTGAAATATGAAGAATAGTTACTCGGGATGATATGAAGATCAAATGATTCACTTTCACATAGCATCCCAGTGTGTTTCACATGCTTTGAAGCATTGTTATTGTTACATTTGTTACATGGACAAAAATAACAACTTTCTTATCAATTGATAGATTGAATAAACAGGAATGATATTGACCTGTTCACCTGTTTTCTTTAGTACTGATTAGGGAGTAACATCAAAATTTCTAATGTTACACTGCAGAATGTCTCATCCAAACACTAAGGAATTATCCACAGGTTGCGATTGGTGTTTAGGGACAGCAGAGGGGGCAGATTTTGTGCTGACTTAGTGGGACAGTTTGTTTATGGCTTGTCTCTGAACCAGTACCAGTGTGAGATAGCACCATTGCTCTCTGAGGTTCAAAATACCAAATTTGGCGATGGAAAAAGTACAAATGCAAAAAGTGTATTTCTTGATTTGTTTTAATGTATAATATCAATACCCACACTGGCTAAAGAAAGTTAGCAAATGATCACATCGAAACCATGATGTAACAGAAGACACTTCTCTGGTTGGTGTTCAGGAGATACCCATTGTGCTGTGAAAGCACATCAATGAAATTTAAAATAATGAGCCTCCTTTTTACCTCTGAACCTGGGATGCTAGTTACTCAGTGGGGTCTAAAGCAGAAGTTCATGATATTGTTACATTCACTGAGATTAGCTAACCTCGCATTCCAGCCCAGTTTGCTTCTGCTGATTGCCTTAAGTGATGAGGCAGTAATTGAAGATAATCAGAAAATGATTTAAAGAGGTTTGTAAAACTGATCTTACAGTGCACGGCTGGTTGCTCGACTCTGGAGGTTTCTGCTGCAAACCACTGTTGAGCATAACCAATAAATCTGGTTACAAGGGGATTAAAGAGTTGATTGAGAGTTAGAAATGTTGAAAAGTATGGAGACTGAGCAGATGAAATTAAACCAGGTTTTCCATATAGTGCAGATTTGGGCTGTTGTAGTGTAGTGTCCCTACGTCTGAGCCAGCAGGCATGGCTTCAAGTCTTGCCTGACCAAAGGTCTGCAATAGGTTGATTGAAAAATATCCATTTAGCGCAGATTTAGTGATTAACCTATATTATACAATGTTGGGATTTTGGATTCAGCAGGTTAATGAAGCATGGGGAAGGCATTACAATCAAGTTCAACTTCGCCCTTGCTCAATGCCCACATAAAGGTTAACCTTTGATCCTATGACCATCTTTGCCTATCTAGTTGAATGTCAGTTTTTAACTGTGAAATGTTGTAATCTTTACTCAAACTTGTTTGCTTTCTAAATGTAATCAGATTAATTTTACGAATGTTGGTGCAAATTAGATGATGCATTATTTTCATTTACTGTGCAATGCGCTCACTTTGCATTTCCAATGTGCTTTGCAGGTGATCCTGATTCTTACTAAGCTCTTCCATTCAGATATGGGGAAGGTTCTGGAAAGTTCTTTGTGGCGGTGAGTCACTTTTTATTTACATAGAAATGCCAGCAAAAATAAACTTGCCAATTTGCAAGTGAGGAGATTTCAGTAATGACAATAAGAACAGATGGGTGGGAGCATGGCTCAGAATCTGTTATTTGCTTGCTTTAATATTAAAGATGTGCATTTCCATATTTTTATTGGAAAAGATCCTACTAGGGATTATAGGATTTGAATCCACTGATAGAGTAATAATAATTTTGCTCATTATGTGTAGGATTTTCCAAAACAAAAATTGTATGAGATTACCCTTTCAACTTGTAAACCAGCTGATAGGTCACGTGAGAAGTCTTATTCATCTCTGTCAGTGATTGTTGACATTACTCCATGGAAATCGACTCCCTGCTTCCATTCCTTCTTAGTTTGTGACTGGATTTCCATAAACTGTCTGACACGGGAATGAGCACTTCATCATTCAGCAGTGTCGATACATGACATCCCGACACTTCAATTATGTGCTGCCTTTATATAAACACATTTCTGCCAATGGCAAAATTCTGTTTGTAACAAAATCAAAATATCTGCATTTGTATAGTGTCCTTTATGACTAAAGGATATTCCACTATTCCCAACTGCTATTGAGGTATTTTTTAAAGCTTTGTCATTTTATAATTTAGTGATAGTGACAGCCAACGTGCATATACCTTTCAAATAGAAAAATGCTGTAATAGCTGAATGTGATTAAGGATCAAGTATGGATTTGGAGGAGGAGTCTCCACTTTTCTTTAGATATTGCATGACATCTTTTATGTCAGCCTGAAAAAGTAGACGGTCTTATCTGAAAAATGCCACCTCCTACACTCTTGGGAAAGGGACTTAAAGCAACAATGTTGTGACTCAAAAAAAGGGTACTATTACTGGATCAGTTAACACCAATCTGCATTGTGAACCACATGATGGAATTACTTCCAGTCAGATGGCCAACACTTGCAAGCTAGGTTTTTGCTGGCTGCTTCAGGTTGAAACTTCCAGGAAAGGTGCATTTAACCACTGTGCTTGTTTCACATAACTCTGATCCAGTCATATTGGGGTTTGGCTGTAGGGGATTTTAAGCGAAAGTGAGGACTGCAGATGCTGGAGATCAGAGCCGAAAATGTGTTGCTGGAAAAACGCAGCCAAGGAGCAGGAGAATCGACGTTTCGGGCATGAGCCCTTCTCCTGTGGAGTCACCATCACATCATTTGTAGCTGAACTGGCAAAGTCATCAAATGAACAATCTTGTGAAGTTCAAATGAAAAAAAGAACCCCTTTAACCATCTCTGCATTGTTAGTTGTGACAGCAAGCTGTTAGAGGGTTGAGAATGAATGTTTCTGAGGGTGGGTCTTTGCTGCCATTGTAGGAAGGTCCTTACAAGGAAGCAATTAAAAACCACTTTTTAGGCCTCAGTTTACAGGTAGAGTTCAGTCATAACCAGAACCAAATGATAAGACAGTGCTGTCAAAAGAAACTGCTCTTAAATCTCCTTGTTCATATTAAAGCCATTATAGTCAGGACAGTCCCTCTGCTCCTGGTAGTTGTATCTTTTCTACTGGTCTGTACTTCATGGGTCTGTACTGGAAGAGTGCCTCTCGGCCTATCCCATGGCTGGAGACACAATTGTTGCCTCTTCAGATCAAGCATTATATCTCATCTCAGGGGTCCATATCAAACTTTCTCGAATGAGCAATGATACCTTCATTACTTGTTAGCACCACTATTAGATTGTGACTGCCAGTGTCAGACATGCGGCAGCAGAGTGACACATCTGTAAGGCTTATCATGTGAGTATTTTTTCACACTGCCATTGTAAATAGTTCTAAAATGCATTGCCAGGCTTCGAAAACTAATAAAGCTATTCTGCTCCTCCAGAAATATGGAAAGAGATGGTTATCACTGTGACCTCATAACATAAAAATGGTTAAGGATGGAATATTGATTTGAAACAATCCATACACCAGTCCCAGTTTTCTATTACCTTGAAGAATGAAGTGGAAAAATGGGCAAGGTGCCCAATGGGCAGCCAATCTGACTGCACTTATGCCCGGCTGATGTTTATAGAATCATACAGCACATGAGCAGTCACCTTTGTTGACTCTGTTGGTGCTCTGAAAGAAATATTTCTTCTCAGCTCTTCTCCCTTGGAGTCAAAGAGATGTACAACAACAAAACAGACCCTTCAGTCCAACTCATCCATGTCGTCTATATATCTTAACTTAATTTTGTCCCATTTGCCAGCATATCCCTCTAAACCCTTCCTATTCATATACACATCCAGAAGACTTTTAAATGCTGTAATTGTACCAGCCTCCACTATTTCCTCTGACAGTTCATTCCATACACGCACCATGCTCTGCGTGAAAACGTTGCCGCTTAGGTCCCTTTTATATCTTTCCTCTATCACCCTAAACCTGTGCTCTCTAGTTATGGGCTCCCTCACCCCTGGAAAACAAATTTTGTCTTGTTATCATATCCATGCCTTTCTTGATTTTATAAACTTCTATGAGGTCATCTCTCAGCCTCTGACATTCCAGGGAAAACAGCCCCAGCCTATTCAACCTCTCCCTACAGCTCAAATCCTCCAACCCTGGCAACATCCTTATAAATCTTTTCTGAACCCTTTCAAATTTTACAACATCCTTCCGTTAGAGAGGAGACCAGAATTGCATGCGATATTCCAAAAGTGGCCTAACCAATTTCCTGTACAGCTGCAACATGATCTCCCAACTCCTATACTCAATGCTCTGACCAATAAAGGAATGCATACCAAAAGCTTTCTTCACTATCCTATCTACCTGCGACTCTACTTTCAAGGAGATATGAACCTGCACTCCAAGGTCTCTTTGTTCAGCAACACTCCCTAGGACCTTACCATTAAGTGTATAAGTCCTGCTCTGATTTGCTTTTCGAAAATGGAGCACCTCACATTTATCTAAATTAAACTCTATCCGCCACTCCTTAGTCCACTGGCCCATCCGATCGAGATTCTGTTGTACTTGGAGGTAACCTCCTTCACTGTCCACTACACCTCCAATTTTGGTGTATCTGCAAACTTACTAACTGTACCTCCTATGTTTACATCCAAATCATTTATATAAATGACAAAAAGCAGTAGACCCAGCGCCAATCCTTGTGGCACACCACTGGTTGCAGGCCTCCAGTCTGAAAAGCAACCCTGCACTACCATCCTCTGTCTTCTACCTTCAAGCCAGTTCTGTATCTAAATGGCTAGATCTCCCTGTATTCCATGAGATCTAACCTTGCTAACGAGTCCACCGTGAGGAACCTTGTTGAACGCCTTACTGAAGTCCATATGGATCACGGCTACCGGTCTGCTCTCATGAATCCTCTTTGTTACTTCTTCCAAAAACTCAATCAAGCTCGTGAGACATAGCTGTCCAAATATTTCCTTTACAAGTCTTTATCTAGTTTTCCTTTGAAAATCGTATTGAACCTGTTTCTGTTTGATTAGGCAGAGCATTTCAAATCACAACTTGCTAAGAGTTTTGCTCCATGTTTGTATCTTGAGCTATCTACATGTACTACCATCCGTAATGAGATCACGTCAGTAGGGCACAGGGATGTCCACTTGTGCAAGTTTTAATTTTTTATTTTAATATTTTGGTAAAAAGCTTTGGAGGAAGCATTATGCCATTGGAGAACATGCAAGAAGAGTTACTCTATTTGTAAACACATTTATGTAATATGTGCATACAAAGGAGATTACATGCTCTTTATACATAACAGCGTTGTAATAACACACAATCCATAACCAAAAGATCATAAGAAGTAGGAGTAGAAGCAGGGCATTCAGCCCAACAAGTCCATTTGCTATACAATGAAATCATCCTCAATAGTAATCCCCAATTCCACTCTCCAGATTTATCTCCATAACACTTATTCCCCTTAATAATTAGAAATCTGTTTCATTCAGCCCATTATACTTGTGTAAAATCAGGAGGGATGTGTGAGTGACAGCTGTTCCTTTTAAAAATTTAATCCCTGTTCAAAATTACCCTTAATTCTTGCAAGCAAACATGGGGGCAAATTTTAATTTTCATTGCCTGGTGGTAAACTGACAGATAAATAGTCGACCACCTAAAGTAGAACCCACCCCATTTTCGTTCTAAGCATTGAAGTGGAAAATGTATCTAACTGTCTGTACAGAGTAATAATTAGCTGTCAGCAAATTGAAGAGGTGAACACACTTAGAGGCAATTTTGCAGAGCAGCTGTTGTGTGCTGTCTTGAATCCACTTCCAATTGTAATAGTTCTGTGAGTGTGAATGTACTGTTCAATCTCCCAGTAAAAATTGTTTAGAATGTGGCTTGGGAGAAATCCTCTGGCCACAAAGCATGGCACAGATTGATCTGCCACTTGAAGGCTTTAATTTTAAGTAAACAAACGTCCAGATTATTGCATTTCGCATCACTGGTTCAGGATAGAACTGGTGTAGTGGATTAGGTTGAGGATGGGGAAAGGTTTAACCCTGCACAGTAAATCTGATCAGATTATCAATTAGGTGCTTGTCTTGATGCTGATTGAGTTCCTTCAAAATCTAAGCAAATGACTGTCTGTGCATCATAAGACAGGGGGAAAAATGTAGAAAAAGCAATTTTTGTGTTTTTTTAAAATAGCACCAATTTGTTGGAGGATTTCTGATTCAGAAGTGTCTGTATGTCTTGCTAAATGCTGGAGTCAAAATTTGATAAATGGGAGACCCTTCTTCAGGACAAAACTTAGAACTCCTTTTTGATTTCCATTTGTAATGCCGTGACGTGTACCCTGTTATTTAAAATAATCACAAGGGTACCTGTGGATTTTTAGACTTTATCAGGACAATGTAAACTTCTCTTATTATAAAACTCTTCCCAATTAAAGTCCCTTTTCTTTCTTTGTCAGATAAACAACCTTTAGTTATTCCTGGAAATAAAGGGTGGTTGTGAGATGAGTAATGTTCTGGTAGGTTAAACTCACTGTCTGCTACAGAGGCTGCTGATGGATGTGCTGCAGATGAGATTATCCACTTGCCATTGGAGACAGTCAAGGCTTCCTGAAATTGTGCCTGCTGTCTCAGAACAATTTGCCAGGAATAACAATTGCAAACAGCTTGAGTTAGTGATACTTAATTTTGCCATTTTAAATCTAGCTGTGGGACAGCTGACTGACTTTTGGGAAGACACCCAGCTTTATTCACTAAGTTCCTTTCACACTATCTGGGCATGCACCAAGTTCAAACATGAGCAGTTGCATTAAAACCTCATTTATGACTGATTTATTGGTAAATCTTGTGTTTGCATAGTTTTCCTGTTGTGAATCTCCCTCTCAGAAAATGGTACTAGATTAGCAGCTTGGATATTCAGATCTCGGAATATTTACAGCTCAGAAACAAACCACTCTGCCCAGTTGTTCTGAAGAAGAGTCAGTCTGGGATTCAAAACATTTACTTGGTTTCCCTTTTCACAGATGCTCCAGACTTACTGAGTTTCTCAAGCCTTCTTTGTGTTTGTTTGCCCTGTGATTATGTGTTATACTTATCCTCCAACTGAGTCTCATTCCACTCTATTTTGTTCAACTCTATTAGTATAACCAATTTATTTCTCCCTCCTCCAGCTTTTACTAAAATGCATCCATGTGACGAATCTGGGAATTTGAAAGCTGACACCAGGAAAATAATATTACCTTTTAAAGTTGCTAAACTATTAATAAGAAGTCCAATCATTTTGGTATTATTCATGAAGGAAAGGAGTCTGCCTCTATCCTTTTATTTCTACATGGACTTAGTAAGCACTGGCAAGGACAACATTTGCAACCAATTGTTAATTGCCCTTGAGAATGTGGTTGATGGCTGTGTTTTTTAACCACTGCAGTCCATCAGATGTTTATTTATAATGTTTATAGGAAGGAAGTTGCAGGATTTTAACTTGGTCACAGTGAGGAAAAGTGATATATTTCCAAGCCAGGTTGATCTGTGACATTGAGGGGAACACATAGATAGTGGTCATCCCCTGCATTTGCCGCCCTTGTTGTTGTGGCTGTGGATTTGGAAGGAGCTGTTGAAGGAGCCTTTGTGAATTGATGCAATGCATCTTGTAGATGGTACACACTGCTGCCATATACTGCATGTGGTAAAGTGAGTGAAGGTTGAAGATAGGGATGTAAATAAAGCAGGCTGTGATGGTGTTGAGCATTGAGCGTTGTTGCAGCTACATTCGCCCAGCTAATTGAAAAATATTCCATCACCCTCTTGACTTGTCAGTGAGCCAAGTACTAGAAAATGGGACTAGTGTAGATTTAGAGTAGTTTTCGTCAGTGCAGATTCAAGTCAGTCAGAGGGCCTCTTTTGTACTGTTTGATTGTATCTTGTACATGTGGAAGGATTTGGAATTCGGGGATGAGTTACTCGAGGCGGCACGGTGGCACAGTGGTTAGCACTGCTGCCTCACAGCGCCAGAGACCCGGGTTCAATTCCCGACTCAGGCGACTGACTGTGTGGAGTTTGCACATTCTCCCCGTGTCTGTGTGGGTTTCCTCCGGGTGCTCCGGTTTCCTCCCACAGTCACAAAGATGTGCGGGTCAGGTGAATTGGCCATGCTAAATTGCCCATAGTGTTAGGTTAAAGGGGTAAATGTAGGGGTATGGGTGGGTTGCGCTTCGGCGGGTCGGTGTGGACTTGTTGGGCCGAAGGGCCTGTTTCCACACTGTAAGTAATCTCTAATCTAATCGATACTAAATTCCTGGAGTCTGACCTATAATAGCCACAGTATTTATGTGGCTGATCCAGTGAAGTCAGTTGCAACCACCAGGATGACAATAGTGGGGGATTCAGTAATGGAAATACCATTGACGAGCAAGAGAGATGAATAGTTAATAGGTTCTCTCGTGTTGGAGATGCTCATTGTCTGGTACAGTGTGGCATGGGAATTCCTAGCCACTTATCACTCCCAGCCTGAATATTATTGAGGTCTTGTTGCGTTTGGAGTTGACTTCAGTTTCTGATGAGTTATGACCTGTGCTGGCCGTGTCATGAACCTCACAAAAAGGTAAGCCATAAGGTAGGAGCCCAAAATGTTGGAGGTGGTATATTCGCATGGATAGAGGTAGTATATTGTTTTTACCTCGTTGATTTTAACCCTACTGCGAATCCTCTTGCAAGGATGCCTGCCTTGAAGAAGTTTTCCTCCTCTCTCTACAAGAATCTCAGGGAGTCTCTCTCCCACTGCAACTCCCAGGTCACCTCCTCTCCCCTGAAGCTCTTCAACCATGTCCTGAAACAAACCCGCTACTACAGCCCCCACTGACCTATTGTACTCTATGCTACTCTATCCCCACCCCCACCCTCCTCTAGCTTATCTCTCCACCCTTCAGGCTCTCTGCCTTTATTCCTGATGAAGGGCTTTGGCCCGAAACGTCGATTTCGAAGCTTTTCGGATGCTGCCTGAATTGCTGTGCTCTGCTAACTCAGAAGGACAATGGAACAGATTCAGGAAAACATAAATGGACCGATATCTATTGTACTCATGCTACTCTATCCCCACCCCCACCCTCCTCTAGCTTATCTCTCCATGCTTCAGGCTCTCTGCCTTTATTCCTGATGAAGGGCTTTTGCCCGAAACGTCGATTTTGCCTGTCCTCGGATGCTGCCTGAATTGCTGTGCTCTTCCAACACCACTGATCCAGAATCTGGTTTCCAGCATCTGCAGTCATTGTTTTTACCTCAGAGGTAGTATATTGGCTAGGCAGGAAACAGCAAGTGGGAATAAGATTCTTTTTCAGGTTGACGATCTGTGACCAGTGGAGTTCCATAGGGATCAGTGCTGGGACTGCAGTTGTTTGCCATATAGGTTAATGACTTGGAAGAAGGAAGTGAATGTACTGCAAGCAAAGTTGCAGACGGTGCAAAAAATAGGTGGAAAGGCAAGGTGCAAGAGGGATACAAAAAATTTACAGATAGATATTGCTAGATTAAATAAGTGGGCAAAATGTTGACCAAAAATGTGGGAAAATGTGAAGTTGTTCATTTTGTAAGGGAGAACTAAAGAACTGTATTATTAAATATCAACAAACTGCAGAAAGCTGCAACACAAAAGAAGTGGTGGAGGCAGGCAGCCTTGCAACATTCAAGAAGCATCTGGATGGGTACTTCAAATGCCAGGTCACAGTAGACTGTGGACCAAAAGCAGGCAAATGAGATGGGTGCAGTTTAATATTAGTTGGCCCGCAGAGACACGGTAGGCCGGAGGGCCTATTTCTATGCTGTATGATTCTTTGACAAAGGGACTTGGGGTTACTTGTACATAAAATGTAGAAAGTTAGCATATGGGTGCAGCAGGTAATCAGGAAGGCTAGTGAAATGTTATTTCAAGTGGATGAAGTATAAGAATATGGAAATCTTATTAAAAGTGGATAAAGGTGCTAATGAGATGACATCTGGAGTACTGAATGCAGTTTTGGTCCCCTTATTTAAGGAAAGATGTCATTTTGTTTCAGGCAGTCCAGAGAAGGTTCACGAGGATGATTCCTGGTATGGAAGGTTTATTTAATGAGCAAAGATTAAACAGGTTGAGAATTGACTCATTCGAGTACAGAAGAATGAAAGCTGTCTAGTTGAAGCGTATAAGATTCTTAAGAGGCTTGACAGTAAATGCTGAGAGGATGTTTCCCCTCATGGGAGAGTCTAAGGCCAGAGGGCACAGTTTCAGAATAAAGGGGTGCCAATTGAAGACTAAGATGAGGAGTTTTTTTCCTGAGGCTTGAGAGCCTTTGGAACTTCTTTCCACAGATACACAAGGTTTCTGCCCCTACAGCTCTACATCAGGCTGAGATAGATAAATTCTTGATCAGTAATGGAATCGAGGGTTAAGGGGAAAGGGCAGGAATGTTGATGTGAAGAGTATTGGAATAGCCATCATCCTATTGAATGGTAGAGTAGGCTGAAGAGGCTGAAGAGCCTCCTGTTCCTATTTTTTACCGTGCTGAATATTGTGCAATCATCAACAAATGTCCCTATATCTGACCTTATTTGGGAAGGAAAATCACTGGGGAACTAGCTGAAGATGGTTGAAACTAGGACACTACCCAGAGGAGTGCCTGAAATAGTTAATATTCTGGGGGTGAGATGATTGATCTCCAGCAACCACAAACATTTTCCTTTGTGCCAGGTATGGCTCGAACTCGCAGAGAGTTTCTTCCCTGGTTTCCATAGACTTCAGTTTTACTGAGACTCTTACATACCAGACTTAGACTTTTGGTGTTTTGATGTCAAGAGCAGGTAATTTCATGTGACCATTGTAATTCAGTCCTTTTACCCATTTTTGGATTAAGGCTTTAATGAGTTCTGAAGCTAAGTGGTCCTGAGGAAATCAGAGCAGGCCGACGTGCAGGTTATTGGTGAGTAAGTGCTGCTTGATATCATTGCCGCAGAAACCTTCCATTACTTTGTTGTTGATTGAGAGTAGACTGTTAATTGTTTGATTGGATTTATCTTGTTTGTAGACATATTAATGACATGGAGGAATGAAGCGAATGTACTGTTGCCAAATTTGGCAGATAGCACAAAAATAGGTGGAAAGGCAAGTTTTGTGAAGATTACAAATAGTTTATAGACAGATATTGATAGGTTAAGTAAGTTGTAAAAATTTGGCAAATGGAGTGAAATTGGTCATTTTAAAAGAGAGAACAAATGAACAGAATATTATTTAAATGGAGAGAAAGCACAGACAGCTGCAGCACAGAGACTTGGGGGTATTTGTACATGAAACAGAGAAAGCTAGTGTGTAGATGCAGTAAGTAATGAGGAGGTCTAATGGAATGTTGGCCCTTATTTCAAATGATTTGAAGTGGTGAAGAAACGAACTTGGTAGTGAATGAAACCTTTGAAGAGCGGGTGTGCATGCTGGAATAGATAGAGGTAGAGGAAGCTGATGTGCTGAAAACTTTGTCAAACATTAAGATTGACAAGTTGCCAGGCCCGGACCAAATTTGTCCTCTGCTGCTTTGGGAAACGAGAAATGCAATTGCTTCGCCACTTGCGAAGATCTTTGCATCCTCGCTCTCCACTGGAGTCGTACCTGAGGACTGGAGAGAGGCAAATGTAATTCCTCTCTTCAAGAAAGGAAATAGGGAAATCCC
>NC_057710.1:139545724-139576970 GCF_004010195.1 Chiloscyllium plagiosum | reverse complement strand
GTTCAGAGGTGGTTTACCAGGATGCTGCCTGGACTGGAGGGCTTATCTTATGAAGAGAGGTTGACTGAGCTCGGACTTTTTTCATTGGAGAAAAGGAGGAGGAGAGGGGACCTAATTGAGGTATACAAGATAATGAGAGGCATAGATAAAGTCGATAACCAGAGACTATTTCCCAGGGCAGAAATGAGTAACAGGTGGGGTCATAGTTTTAAGCTGGTTGAAGGAAAGTATAGAGGGGGATGTCAGAGGCGGGTTCTTTACACAGAGAGTTGTGAGAGCATGGAATGCGTTGCCAGCAGCAGTTGTGGAAGCAAGGTCATTGGAGACATTTAAGAGACTACTGGACATGCATATGGTCACAGAAATTTGAGGGTGCATACATGAGGATCAGTGGTCGGCACAACATCTGAAGGGCCTGTTCTGTGCTGTACTGTTCTATGTTCTATGTTCTACTGCCGTTGTACAAAGTGCTGGTGAGACCACATCTAGAGTATTGTGAGCAGTTTTGGTCCCTTATTTAAGGAAAGATATAATTTCATTGGAGGCAGCTCAGAGGGTTAACTAGGATGATAACTGGTGTGCAGGAAGTGTCCTGTGAGCAAAAGCTAAACAGGTTGGGACTATACTCACTGGAGTTTAGAAGAATGAGAGGTGATCTCTTTGAAACATAGAATTCTTAAGGGGCTTGACAGAGTAAATGCTGAGAGGATGTTTCCCCTCATGGGGGAGTCTAGGACCAAAGGACGCAGTCTCAGAATAAAGGGGTGCCAATGAAGACTGAGATGAAGAGGAATTTCTTCTCTGTTTTTAGCCTTTGGAACTCCTTTTCACAGAGAGCTGTAGGGCAGAGGTCTTGTGCATATTTAAAGCTGAGATAGACTCTTGATCACAGGGGAATCATAAGTTGTGAGGAAAGGGTAGAAAAGTGGATTTGAGGAGTGTCAGATCAGCCATGATCCTATTGGAGCAGCATCAAAGGATTGAACAACCTAACTTGTTCCTGTTGCTTATCATCTTAGGGCATGCCTAAGCAATATTCCATGTTATTGGGCAGATGCTAATGTTATTGTTGTAGTTGAACAGCTCGGTTAGAGGCATAGTTAGTCCTGGAGTACATGTTTTCAGTACTACGGTCATGATGTTGTTAGAATCCTAGCCTTTGCAGAGTCCAGTCCTCTCAGCTCTTTCTTCTAACTGTGGCTTTAAGAGATGTATTTTGTCCAGGATTTTTTTATGAAGAGAGTTGCGACAGAGGTTATGAGCAGTCTGTTCCAAGTTAATAAAGTAAACAGCTTGTGAGGCATTTTAAAAAAAAATGTTGGAACAACAGAAGCAGCATGAAGGGGTGGGGTCATGCTCCCATGGAACCAAAATTTTAGAGCGTAAGAATGAGGAGCAGGGGTAGGCCACCTGGCCCTTCGAGCCTGCTCCACCATTAAATAAGATCATGGCTCGTCTTTTCGTGGACTCAGCTCCATTTACCTGCCTCTCACCATAACTCTTAATTCCTTTACTGTTAAAAAAACCTCTATCTTAGCTGTAAAAATGTTGACTGAAGTAGTGTCAATTACTCCACTAGGCAGGGAATTCCATAGATTTACAACCCTTTGGGTGAAGAAGTTCCTTCTCAATTCAGTCCTAAATCTGCTCCCCCTAATTTTGAGGCTCCTAGTTTCACCTGCCATTGGAAACATCCTCTCTATTTCTATCTTATTTATACTCTTAATAATTTTATATGTTTCTATAAGATCCCCCCCCCCACAATCTTCTAAATTTCAATAAATACAAGCCCAGCCTACTCAGTCTCTCTTCATAAATCAACCCCCTCAACTCGGGAATCAATCTAGTGAACCTCTTCTGCACTCCCTGTAATGCCAGTATATCCATTCTCAAGTAAGGAGACCAAACCTGCACATAGTACTCCAGGTATGGCCTTGCCACTACCCTGTACAGCTGTATCATAACCCCCATGCTTTTAAACTCCATTCCTTTAGCAATGAAGGACAAAATTCTATTTGCCTTTTCTAATTACTTGTTGGACCTGCAGACCAACATTCTGTGATTTATGCACAAGGACACCCAGGTCCCTCTGCATAGCAGTACTCTGCAACTTTTACCATTCAAGTAATTGTCCTTTTTACTGCTACTCCAACTGAAACGGATGACTTCACATTTATTAACATTGTATTCTTTTGCCCACTCACATAAAGTACCTATGTTCCTCTGTAAGGTTTCACAGCCCTCTGCACGCTTTACTCTCATCTTAGTGTCATCTACAAACTTTGACACATGGTCCCCAACTCCCAGTCATCTATATAAATAGTGAATAATTTTGGTCCCAACACTGATCCCTCAGACACACCACTAGTTACTGATTGCCAACCAGAATAGCACTCATTTATCCCCACTCTTTGCTTCCTGTTAGTCAACCAATCCTTTGTCCGTGCTAATACTTTACCTGTAATGTCATGCATTTTTATCTTATGAAGCAGCCTCTTGTGTGGCACCTTGTCAAAGGCCTTTTGGAAATCTAGGTACACCACATTCATTGGGTCCCTGTTGTCGTCCTTGCTCATAATGTCTTCATAGAATTCCAAAAGATTAGCTATGCGTGACCTGCCCTTCTTGAACCCAAGCTGCGTCTGCCTAACAGGACAATTTCTGTCTAGAATGCCTTGCTATTTCTTCCTTGATAATAGACTCAAGCATTTTCCCACTGCAGAAGTTAAGCTAACTGGTCTATAATTCCCCATTTTTATCTACTGCCCTGTTTAAACAGTGACGTCACATTGGCTGTTTTCCAATCTGTTGGAACTGCCAGCAAATTTTGGAAAATTACCACAAGTGCACTTGCTATTTCTCCTGTCATCTCTTTGGGATGCATTCGATTAGGGCCAGGAGACTTGTCCATTAGCTTGCCCAATAGTACCTCTTGGTAATAATAATTGGTTCCAGGTCTTCACCTACCTTCGTCTCTTTGTCAATTACTGGCATGTTATTCGTGTCCTTCACTATGAAGACCAACACAATATATCTATTCAATGTCTTGGCCATTTCATCATATCCCACAACTAAATGCCCCTTCTCATCCTGTAGAGGACCAATATTTACTTTAGCCACTCTTTTTTGTTTTATATATTTATAGAAACGTTTGCTATCTATCTTTGTATTCTGTGCTGTTTTGTCTCATATTCTAAATAACTTTTCTTTAAAACTCTTTTTGTGGCTAAAAGAGCTATGAAGTTTCTAGTTTCCTGCTGATCTTGGCAACTTTGTATGTCTTCCCTTTTAATTTGATAGCCTCTCTTATTTCCTTAGACACCCATGGCAGTTTAACTTCCAGTAACTTGCAGTTTGGAAGCTGTTATACATCTCTTCCTGTTGTAGCAAAATGCATGAGTTCTTTCTCTTTCTCAGAGTCTCTTGATGTCTTTCCTCCTGGATTGGAGAATTGCATGTGAGACAATATTGGAACAGTTGCTGTTTAGTAGTGAAATAATCTATTATTCTGTTACATTTTCCAATAGAATTAGGTTATTCCAATTCTTCTTTCTTTTGTTTGTATTTTAACTGCAGTGTTAAGAATAAAGTGTGATTTGCTTCAAGCCTGGTAGTTTGACCAATTGAATTGTATCCAGTACACAACACCCTACAGTTGCCTTTAAAAATAAGAAAGCGTTGGATTCTAGGTTATCTTTTTATTATATTTTGAGGGGATTTGGTTTGGTTCATAACACTACAACATGACATCTGTGATGCTGAGGATGCTGACTTTAATTATCCATTTGGCACTTCTGGCTTTTCCAGTAGCTTCAGCTACTAGCACCATGAATAGCCTCATTCACAACTTAACCACCAAACTCTGTGCCCTAACTGCTGACTCTATCTTCCATCTCCCATCTGGCAACTATTGACTCACAATGTTAGCATTTGACTTAGAGATGAGTTTCTGGCCACTTATTCGCCATGATGGCCTGTTTCTATCTCCATATTAATGCTTGAGCCTGCCCTTCGTTTAGCTCATCTGTTAGGAAATCATCAACTATCCTTTTGATATCTCTAGACTTGACTACTCCAATATACTGAAAATGTGTTGCTGGAAAAGCACAGCAGGTCAGGCAGCATCCAGGGAACAGGAGAATCGATGTTTCGGGCATAAGCCCTTCTTCAGTAACGTCGATTCTCCTGTTCCCTGGATGCTGCCTGACCTGCTGCACTTTTCCAGCAACACATTTTCAACTCTGATCTCCAGCATCTGCAGACCTCACTTTCTACTCCAATATACTCTTGGCCAGCCTACCACATTGTACCTTGCATAAATTTGAGGACATCCAAAACTCTGATGCCCATGTCCTTATTTATATTAATTCCTTTCACCTTTACCCTGTGCCTGTTGACCTACACCATCTCATAGTTAAGCCATGTCTGAACTTCAAAGTTCTAAGCTTTGTTTTTGATTTCATCCATGATCTTGCCCCTCCCCTAATTCATAATCTCCTTTTGGTCTTGCTACTCTCTGTGATGTCTGTGCACCTTTAATTCTGGCCTATTGGTGCTCTTACTTTTAATTGCTTCACCAATGGTAACTGTGCTGTCAACTGTTTTTACCCTAAACTCTGGAATACCCCCTCTAAGCCACTCTACCATTTTTCCTTCAAGATGCTTAAAATGTCTTTGGTCAAGCTTTTGGTTATCTTGCCTAATATAGCTGTTAAATGGTCTTGTGCCAAATGGTTTGCTGTATAATGCTCCTGTGAAGAGCATTGACACTATTATCTTGAGGACACGGTAAAACTTCCAAGGATAAAAATGTTGTTTGTTGTAGATGACATGCTGATTTATTCAGTGAAATTAGTAGAAATGTTGCAGAATTAAGCGTAAAGCTGTGGGAAATTGTAGTGCAGATAAGGGTGCAAGAAAAGCATATTACTTTAAAAAGTAAGGTACTTAGTTAAATTTGCTTACCAAACATTGTGATTTTGAATTCCACTTTTATTTAAATTCATCAGATGAGCAGAAAGGTGTCAATCAGTAGCTCACAAAAATTATTCCACACTCACCTTTCAAAGTATCTTTTTTTCTCTTATCCTTGGAACTGGCCAAATGTGTACAGAGCAGGCTCTGGACAGTGCATGCCTGAAGTGCCAATCAGAGCCCTACTTACACCAGAGAATCTAGATTTCAAAGACACTTAGTGTCAAGCATAAGTGTCTTCTGAAGATGCAAATGTTGGCAGAACTTGTTGAAGCTTGTGAAACTTTAATCTTTTGGATATTGATTTGTTGTCATAATGGTGTTCTCACCCAGTCATTCAACATTAGCACTAATTCCATGTAGTGCTTCTGTTGAACTCTGTCTTTGTGTCTGCATCAGTTTTTGGTAGTTTAATATCTCTGGAGCAGGCAGTAGTTATGAGTGAACAGCTCTCGTTATTCATGTGCCCTTTCAGTTATCATATTCTTTTGGAGGAGACAAATTGGTATATACCCTGTGGTCTCTGCATTGGCCTGTATAACAGTCATTGGGTAATGACATAATAGTTCAGATTGTTGATATGCTTTTTTCCACAAAAGGAAATATTGGACTGAATCTTCTGCATTTTGGCTAAGTGCAAGTTGCATTGAGTTTTTTGGGAGCTTCTTGTCATAATCTCACCAAACATGCCTCATTAACTACGTAACATGTCACTGTAGCATCTCTCACACCTGATTATATCCCTGTCTTACCACGTTCCATTCCAGGAACAACTCGCTACTCATCAAATATCCACTGAAAGACCTGTATCTGAGGCATCCATGCTATTTTTGAAAAGCTGCTGTATCACAGCAATATCTTTCAGGACACAGCTAGCTTGGTCAGTAAGAGTCCTGCTGACTTACGCATAGTGATTGACACATTCTGTGTATATTCTGTGACCTTCTCACCCTCCGTGTTTCCTCCAAGTGGTATTCAGCATGGAAGAGTACTGATCAGCTGAGTGGAGCGATATCTGTTGGTCAGCAGGAGACGTCCTTGCCTATGTTTGACCTGTTGTAATGACAGTTCGTAGATCTGGAGTTAATGTTCTGGGCTTTCAGGGTAACTTGTTTTTGACTGTGTACCACATTGCTGTCACCTCTGCTGGGTCTGTCCTTTTGGTGGATATACCCAGGAATGGTGTCTGGGATATTGTGTGTAAGGTATGATTCTATACATAATCCTATTTGGATTATACCTCGGTTAAACACTTGGTAGTAACAGTATACATTCATTCATTTCTAACCTGAATCTCTAGACTCTAGGTTTTCTTCATGAGTAGGGACATCTTTTATGAAATCGAATGAACCTTTCCTTACGTTATGTCTCCATGTTGCCACAACTCAGAGTTATCCACTTCTGTGGTTTGGTTTGAAGTTTCCATGGAGTTAGCAAGTTTGGGCGGAGGGTATAGAGGTTTTGTGGAGGTGGACCAGGCATACTGTGTTGTTGTTCTGGTGATCAAGAACAATCCAGTTAGTGTTCCCTAGCATGAGTGAGCTGTTACTCTTCCTAGCTGTTTTCTTTCTCAGGTTCAGCTGGGATTTCTCCATTGTCTGACAGCTTGCCAATCAAGCCTCATGAGGTACTGACCGTTGCCTGTTGAACTACGATGACAATTCCACCATCCTGTGTTTTCATAAGGAGCTGCACTCATTTTTTTGAATACTGTGTTTTCACTTGGAGCTGATGTCAACACCTTTATTCACTTTGACATGGTGTGCTTGACCAGCTCCTCTAGCAGCAGTAAGTACATGGTTCTCCTGGGAGCTGATGGTATTCGAGGAGAAAGTGAGGACTGCAGATGCTGGAGATCAGAGCTGAAAATGTGTTGCTGGAAAAGGAAGCAGGTCAGGCAGCATCCAACAACAGGAGAATAGGGCATTAGCCCTTCTTCAGGAATGAGGAAAGTGTGCCCAGCAGGCTAAGATAAAAGGTAGGAAGGAGGGACTTGGGGAAGGGGCATTGGAAATGCGATAAGTGGAAGGAGGTCAAGGTGAGGGTGATAGGCCGGAGTGGGGTGGGGGCGCAGCCGTCGTGTTGCTATGGTTTGGCGATGGAAGAGTCCAAAGACCTGCATGTCCTTGGTGGAGTGGGAGGGGGAGTTGAAGTGTTGAGCGCAAGTTTTGCATGCAAAACTCCCCCTCCCACTCCACCAAGGACATGCAGGTCCTTGGACTCCTCCATCGCCAGACCATAGCAACACGACGGTTGAAGGAAGAGCGCCTCATCTTCCGCCTCGGAACCCTCCAACCACAAGGGATGAACTCAGATTTCTCCAGTTTCCTCATTTCCCCTCCCCCTACCTTGTCTCAGTCAAATCCCTCGAGCTCAGCACCGCCTTCCTAACCTGAAATCTTCTTCCTGACCTCTCCGCCCCCACCCCACTCCAGCCTATCACCCTCACCTTGACCTCCTTCCACCTATCGCATTTCCAACGCCCCTCCCCCAAGTCCCTCCTCCATACCTTTTATCTTAGCCTGCTGGGCACACTTTCCTCATTCCTGAAGAAGGGTTTACGCCCGAAATGTCGATTCTCCTGTTCCTTGGATGCTGCCTGACCTGCTGCGCTTTTCCAGCAACACATTTTCAGCTGATGATATTCCTCTTGTTGTGATGAACCAGGTAGGAAGCCTGCTTCACAATATCTTTGATGAATGAGTTCCTGATGCTGATGGCCTTAGAGGAGATGTTTCATCACTTTGTAGATTAGATGGAGTAACTTTCTTTGCTGGACTTTGTCCTGGCTGACTTTGATAATGCAGCTTCAGAAAATTGAGGGCAGCAGCATGTAGCAATTTCAAGGAAATTCCTGCACATGATTAGGAATGTCGCAGGATCATTTTTGACTCACTGGTCATACTTGCATTTTACTGATTCCACTGTCACAGGATTCTTAAAGCTCAGAAAGAAATTCTCATTGTCACAGTGAAATTTGAACTAATTTTTCTAGGACTTTTAGTCCAGACCTCTGGTTTACTAATCTAACAAAATGACCATTACATTACTACATCCTTTTTTGTGACAATCATTTCAATTTGAATACTGACAGTCAGTAAAGGCTTTTATCCTCTCTAGTCTGAGATGGGTGAGAAAGCAAAGTTTAGAACTTTAATAATAACTGTTCAGGGATTGAAAGAATTAGCAGTAACTCTTACTGAAGATAGCTTGTGGTAATTTACAGAGAATGGCAAGCTTCTGAAGATGATAAGTTGCCA
Source organism: Chiloscyllium plagiosum (assembly GCF_004010195.1). Taxonomy (NCBI): domain Eukaryota; kingdom Metazoa; phylum Chordata; class Chondrichthyes; order Orectolobiformes; family Hemiscylliidae; genus Chiloscyllium; species Chiloscyllium plagiosum. Next base: position 139,568,736 of record NC_057710.1, on the reverse strand, counting down.
TGTTAACTCATTGCACCACCCAAACATTTTTCATATGTTTTCAAAATTTAGATGTTGCAAATTTCATGAGAGCTAATGTTCATTAATTAGTCCATGGTTTTTTATAATTATAATTATCAATTAAACACATTCTTGATCTGTCAGAGCAGTTCCTCTGGACCCATGCACAAAGAACACATTTATATTCTACTTTCAGAATAGCAGTGATTATACTTGAAAGAAAATGCTTCATTCACTGTAAAGCACTTTAGGATGTCCTGAGGTTGTAAAAGGCACAACATAAAAGCAACTTTTCCTTTTCTTCTAATGGTGTTCTATTTTTAATGTGCTAATGCAGTGAAGGGTTTAGTGTGGTCTGTCATTGTCCATCTCTTGAACTCCAGTAGAGCGATTTCATAACAAAGTAGGCTTTCTAATGCTTTAGAAGGAGAAACTATACAGTGAAGTGGGAACAGACTGGTGTTCAATAATTACAGAATTCATTGAATTCATGTCTCTATGCTGAGAAGTAGCATGATTGGGCTAGACAGGATACAAAGTCTTGTGAATTTGAAGTCTATTTCCTGGTCAAGCTGAAAATCTCTTCATTATCCAATCCTGTATAGATACACTGCAGTGAAAAGGTACTTTGAGTCATTCCATTAAGGTACTTCAGAACCTGATTCTTTCTCCTCTCTTGCAATTCTCCAGTGAAAGTTCTTCATGTGTGGATGTACACGGTGAATAATGACAGGTTGTTCAACTATGAAGGACAACCGAATTCGTTCTGATCATATCTTCTCTCAAAGTCTATACAGTTATGTTTTTCAGTAGTAGCCATTAGCTGGTAATCAGAAGTGACTGTAGATTGTTTCCTTACTGGTTTAGGCTATAGAGGACAACTAGAGGAACCTAAGAATTGAAATCCAATATTGCATAGCTCAGAGCATTGAAATGTACACTTTCCCAATGAGCCATAAGGAGACATTACTCCTTTAGATGTCACAAATAACATGAGGGGTTGAAGAATATTCAGCAGAAGTTTGCACACACTGGTCTTTCTATTGTTCTGTTAAGAATGTGCAAGCAGAATATTTTAAAGTAAGTTTATTTTCTAATACTTATAGTTCAATGTCACAGTCAGTATCTGTCCCTTTCCAGATTAGTTTCTCTGCACAAAACCAGAATTGAATGTACTTATTTATCGTGTAAAATGTGTATGTAATATAATTACCTAAGTATATTACTTAAGTATATATAATTTATCATTTTATTTACTGCTAGTATTCACCCCAACATTGGAAGTTTGGTATCATTCATTCACAGGATACGACTGTCACAGGCCAGGTCAGCATTTATCGCTCAGTCCCAATTGCCCAAAAGGCAGTAAAGCCAATTGCAGTGGATCCAAAATCACATGTAGCCCAGACCAGTAAGGATGACACATTCGTTCCCTAAAAGGCATTTGTGAACCAACAATTAGCAACAATTTTATGGTCATCTTTAGACTCTTAATTCCAAATTCTGAGATTTATTTGAATTGAATTCTAATTTCGCCATCTACTATGTTGGGATCCAAACCTATGTCCCGGAAACATCACTTGGATCTCTACATTAATGGTTTAGATAATACCAGTAGACCAGAATGTTTTTGTTAGCTGTTCCTGTGTAAATCTTAACCACTAGTGAAATCTGGTTGCGATTCTGTTTTCTGACACACAGCTGGGACCAGAAGAATCATAGCAGGAATGGCTTGATTATTTTAAACAAGACAGACTGAGGCAGCAGTATTGAACAGATGGCAGCAACACTACATTGATCTATAACCATGATATTAATGGCGATAGTTGGAAAGTTACTGTGTACTAAGCTTGTCCTATAAAATAATTTTTATATTTTATCCATGAATTCGTATATTTTATGCATCAAGATTGGCTGAAATTCAGTAAATATCTTGTGTATTCATTTCAACTATTGTGTTTCTGAGGACTTGGCTGACTCATGGTTAAGATAATGGCATTTTTCCAATAAGGATCGAGTCATTCACAGTATTTCTATTGATGTAGGACTTTGAATGTGGGCCCTGAGTGTATTCGTTACTGTAAATAACAAAGTGAGTTACATTCAGATTAAAATAGGAATGAATGAGAATCACTTGAACTAATTAATCATAATCTGCCTGTCATGATAAGGACTGAAGGGCTTTTTAGGTGCAAGAATAGTCTGCAAAATAGCCTGCAAAGTTTTATCCAAAAGATGACCCCTTGTGCTTCCTGTTGCCTGGCACTTCAACATACTACTATGTTCCCTGGCCAACATCTTTGCCTTGGGCTTGCTGCAGTGTTTCTGTGGGGCTCAGTGTAATCTGAGAGAACAGCATCTCATTTTCCAATTAGGGACCCTGCAACCTTCAGGACTCGACATCAAGTTTGAATGAGTTTTAGGGCCTGACCACCTTTGCTTACCTTTTATCCACCCCACACTCCAGGCCTTGTCATCACATGGTCTGTTGTCATCATAGCCAACCCATTTTTATCCACTAATGATCCCCATTAGCAGTTTTCTCTCTCTCCCAGCTCAACAGTACCCATTCCTCTGTCTGCCCAACTGCTGTTCGCTCTCTATGGGCTCCATCTCTGCCTAATACTTATTCCTTCTCCTGGCCCCCACCCTCCCCCGCCATCTTAAGCACCATAACCTTTTCCTAGCTATGTTTAGTTCTGAAGAAGGATCACTAGACCCAGAATGTTGACTTCACTTTCTCTCCACAAATGCTGCCAGACCTGCTGAGTTTCTTGTTATTCTGTTTATGTTTAAGAGAGGTCTTGAGTTTTGCTGGCAAAGTTAGGGTCAGTTGCTGCTGGGTATGGAAAAGAAATTAAAAATGAAAGGCAGGATTGGAGTATTTTACTGCTGTAATTGTAGGCAGTGTGGGAAGAAACCATTGCTTTTTGCATGTTTGTGTTGGCTGCAAAACAGATTGGCTTGAAAAGGAGCCATTCATTTAACAAAGAAAGAATCATTTGTTTTTGAAAGCAATGGCCTGTCTCTCATTTATCAGCTGACTGATAGTATGGTTCCTGTAGAGTGATGATTCAGATGGAATTGAAGATATTTCCTGATAATTTTTCCCTCTGGAGTAAAGATCCTGTGCAGAAATGCTGATTACAATAATACGTTCTTTCCCCATTCTTTATCAAGTCCCTGAACTTGTTCATTTTCGGGTTTATAGTTTCCCTCCACCATTGCTATGCGTTTCTGTTTTAATTAAGTTGATTAATTTTCTTTTTAAAACACTTAAAAATTGAAATAACAAGCTTTTTAAGGGTGAAATCCTTGCATTTTTTTAATGGATACCAGCAAACTTGTTTTTTTACATGTTAACAACTGTGCAACAGCAGTTCCATGTCAGTTATCCCTCGCATTTTTCTCTTCATCCTGTTGGTCCACACTGCAACTCAGCAAAGATTTAGGTTGAATCTCTTTCACTCCACTTGTTGTTCATGGACTGACATTGCTGAGCCAGCCTAGAGACCTGCTAGTAGCATAGGATTTAGGAGTAGGAGCAATCCATTTAATCATTCGAACTTGCTTACCATTCAATGAAATCATGCCTGATCGAGTTCTTGTCTCAAATGCTGTCTTGTGATTGTACCCCACAACTCTTGACTCTTTTGTCCATCAAAAATCTGTCTAACTCTGCATTGAATAAATTCCAAAATTTCACAACACCAGGTTATAGTCTAAAGGTTGGACTATAAGCTGGCGTTGTGTGATTTTTAACTTTGTCCACCCCAGTCCAACACTGGCACCTCCACATCTTGGATAAATTCAATAGCCTAGTTTCCACTGCTTTCTGAGCAAGAGAATTCCACATACTAACAACCTTCTGTGGGGTAAAACTTTCTCCTCATCTCTGCATTATAAAAGATGAGCTCTTACTGTTAAACTTACTTCTCAACTCACCCACAACAGGAGACAACCTTCCATTATTCACCCTGTTCAGTGACCTCAAGATCTTACAGCTTTCTCTTTCCAATTACTGATGCGAGTGCACAAGGAATAAATACCCATCCATCTTTGTGGTCATGTAATCATGTCTAATATCTCATTTATCCTATGTCAATTTGTTCATAGTCCAGATAATTATCTACAGATTAATACCTTTGAGGTCTTGATTCTAAATTAACCCCGAGGTACACATAACCCTCAAATATAATCCTCAAATATATTATATATGTTATTGATACCTAGATGGCCCACAACAGCTGGATCCTCCGCCTCCCACTGCTAATTGCTGTGCAGCACAAAGTTGATGTCTCAAACCCCACATTGGGTTGGCAACACAATCTCCAGAATCATACTGTCAGCTGTAGAGAACAATGTTTAACCGTCTTATTGTACTGACACCACCATCTCTTTCCCCTAACTTGAATGTATTATGGTTCTGTAATTAATTTACTCAACCAGCTTGCAGATTCCACACTTATCAAGAAACGTGAACTTGGACAATTACAAAAGCTGAGACTTCTATTTTCTCAGTCTCCATACCTTCCTCACACGCAGTCGCACCCTTTTATCCTTGGCCATGAACCAGAGAGGTGACTGCCTTCTAGAACAAAGTGTCCAGATCACAGAATCTCAGAAGTGTTACTGTGTAGAAGGAGACCACAGTTCACTGTGCCTGCACCGGATCTTTAAATGAACGTCAATACCCAGAGCCAATTAAATTAGATTAGATTACATTACAATGTGGAAACAGGCCCTTCGGCCCAACAAGTCCACACTGACCCGCCAAAGCGCAACCCACCCATTCCCCTACATTTACCCCTTTTACCTAACACTACGGGCAATTTAGCATGGTCAATTCACCTGACCTGCACATCTTTGGACTGTGGGAGGAAACTGGAGCACCCGGAGGAAGCCCACGCAGACACGGGGAGAACATGCAAACTCCACACAGTTCGTCGCCTGAGGCGGGAATTGAACCCGGGTCTCTGGCGCTGTAAGGCAACAGTGTTAACCACTGTGCCACCGTGCCGCCCATTAATCTTCAGCTTTTTATCATAACTTATGTATTATTTTTATCCAAGTAATCATCTAGTACCCTCTTACATGCCTCAGTTGAACCTACTTTGACCACACTTATGGATTACATCCACACCCTAATGACTCACTGCATTGAGAAAGACTTTCTCACCTTATATTTGCTTCATTTGCAAATCACTTTAATTCCTTGCCATCTGCTTCTTGTTCCTTTTACAAGTGGGAATAGTTCTTCCTTAAGTGCAATTGAACAATTTGGTCCCTCTGCTTCCACTCCCTTTTGAATTGTACCCACAAATTTATATTGCCTTCCAATGTTCTTCCATCACCTACACCTCGCTGCATTGAACCCTACTTGCCACCTATCCACCCACTCCAACAACTGATCCATATGCCTTTGGAGTTCTACACTGGCTTCTTTATGGTTTATAGTTTTTTCAAATTTTGTGTCTCTTGCACCAATACCAACCTCAGGGGAACTCTACTACAAAACCTCCTCCAGCTTGAAAAAATCCATTGATCACTACTCCATTGATCCACTGAAACTGCTGTTTCCTGTCACTCAGCCAATTTTGTATCTACCTTTCCTTTGTCCCTTTTATACAATGACTTATAACTTTCTTCACGAGTCTGCTGTATGGCATTATATCAAATGCCTTCTGGAAGTCCATGTATAGCACATCAATGGAGTTTGCCCTCATTAAGTCTTTCTGTTACCTTCTCCAAAAACTCCAGCGAGTTAGTTAAACACAATTTTTTTTTGGAAATCCTTGCTGACTGTTCTGAATCAATCCACCTTTTTAGTGTGACTACTAATTTTATCCTGAGTAATTGTTTCAAGAAGCTTCTTCATCACTGAAGTTAAAACTTACTGACCTGTAGTTGCTGGGTTGATCTTCGCAAATTTTCTTGAACATGGCTGCAGTGTTTGTAAATTTCCAGTTCGCTGCTACCTCCCCAAGTCTAGGAAAGATTGAAAGACTATGACCAGTGCCCCTGCAGTTTCCACTCTCAATTTTTAAAAAAATCCTTGAATACATCTCATCTGTCCCTTGTACCTTGTCAACTTTAAGTATCAACAGTCTATCCAGTATTTCTTCTTTATAAGTCTTGAACACTTATGGTGACAGTTTCCTCTCCAAAGTTTACATATCCATCCTATACTGTAGCACTCATAACTGAACACACTACTCCAGCTGAGGTCACCATGGCCTGGTTAGCATCTCCTTTGGTAGAGATAGAAGCAATGTATTCACTTAACAGCCATACCAGTCTGCCTCCTAGATGCATAACATCGTGGTAGCACAATTTCCAGCTCATCAGCTCTGAGTCAAGATTCCTCAAACTGCAGGAATTTCATGAAGATGTGGTTGCTGTGGGTCACAGTGGCATGCTGCAGAACATCATTGGCCAGACCATCTTTATTTTGTTTAACTAAGTAACTAGTAATTAAGCTTGGAAATAGTATTCACTGATTGCCTGTAGTTATATTGAGTGGACTGTATTTTTTTTGATGCAAGTTTAAAATACTGATCCTCCAAAAGGAAGAATAAAATCTGAAAACTCACTAACTACTCAATTAATTAATGCTTCTGTGCCTTTAGCTTTCACATCCTCCTGCAGGGCTGTGACTCCCCCTTTCAGTTCACTTCTTTAATGTAAAAGTTTGAAACAACATTGATGTCCGCACTATCCCAAATTCCTCCTCTCACCAAATTCCCAATTCACTCCTTATCCAACTGGATTCAGTGATAAGCACCTAATTGGAAATGCTTGGTCCTGATATTGTTTTCTTGTTGATACCTTGTGTCTTATGACCTTTGAACAACTGTTGGAACAGTTGGTGATTTTAACAAAAGTAGGCTACCACCAGTGCCTTTATGCTAAGTGGCAGGGCTTTTTGCATTAATGCCTAAGTCACAGCCTGCTTTTCAGCCGTTGTATATCCCCGCTCCAAGGTGCCAACTTCTGCATCTGATTTTATGGTGGTTTTGCTGAACCCAAGATGAACTTATTTGTGCAGAGCTGAAGGGGAGATGCTGATTAAAATTCCTTGCTAGAACTCAGCTTGAAAGTAGTTGGGATTGCAATAGCATTTCAGTGAGAAGAGCATACAAAAGCTGCTTTTGGAATGACTTTACCACTTGATGCTTGCTGCTAGTGTTGGTCGCTGAAACTTTTATAAGAATGCATTGAAAGAAAAAAGCAAATTTTGCAGAGGTTTGTAAAGAGCATATAGAGTTCAGAGCCAAGAAGGTGCCAGATTTGAGCCCTAGACCGTGTTGAACTAGTTGATCTCATCTACCACAGTGAAAAGACTCTTACAACTGTCCTCATTGCCCTGAATTGAAAAGGGCTAAATAAGTCAGTGTTTCTGTTTCTGGTCTCTTTTCAGCAACTTTTGCAAAAAATGTTTATGTGAGCAGATTGCGCGAAGGCAGGAGATGGGCTCAGCCATGATATTTTATACAATAGAGTAGCTTGCCAACGCTCACTGTCAGGGTGTACACATGAATAGTAACCACTTGGCAGGATAGAAGAAAGTGCCTGTCACCCATGGAAACCCAGAGTTGATGCCTAGCTGGCTACAAGGAGCTGGGGAAAATAGTAGTGAGAGCTGGGGAAAATAGTAGTGATAGTAGGCCGGGAAAAAAAACTTAAAATTACAGAGACAAAAAGTCAATTAAACAGCAGCTGCTGTGTGAGGGCATTTAACTGCTGAGCAAGCTGCAAGATGGTGTGCTCTTCACCTCCTGTGAATGGAGAATTCAAAGGCTTTGTTTTCGTACAATTGAATTGGACTTTCCAATTGCTTTTTAGATATCTAAGTGCTGGAAATGATGTTGTACCTGTATGAAAGGGGATTACCTACAGTAGTGCAGACCCCTTTTTTTTCTTCTTGAGCATCCTCCCAGAATACACTTAAAAACTGCAGCCTTATCCGAGAATCTGATTTGAATGCCTGCTGGTCAAATGGTTGTGCCTGCTGTGTAGGTTCCAGCTGCTGATCAGAGAGGATGCAAATTGAAGTTAAATGTTCCCTAACATTTGTTTAAAAAAAATAGGAAAATTACATTGCTGATTCCATTGCACCTGTCTGACATTTTCCATTTGCAATGTTGCTCATTCAAAGAGGCAGGATGGCAATTTAATTGTTACTAAGAAGCTGGGATTATATATCCTGCTTTACAGTCTTATCCATGGCCAGTTGCATTTCCCAGGCCTTGAGAAACTTGACAACTCAACAGGAGCAAAGACAGCTTCAAGGAAATAGCAGAGCTCCCCTCCCAGTGTCAGTGATCAAAGCCACCCTACTTTGCTCATGCCCCCAGCAGTAGAAGTAGGTTCCTTATTTTTGTTGAAGAATGCTCCCCATCCGGCTGGAAACTAAACTAGCCGCTGAGCCTAAATATTGGGTAGGGGCCCAGTCAGAACAAAAACATCAAGGCCTTAAACTCCAGAGCATGTGGAGCGAACACTCAATGCCCTCTTTTACCAGTCCCACTATTGTCTTCCCATTCCCGCCTCAGTCAAAGCAAAACGACACAGTGTAGTTTTACCTCCTTCATCTTTATTCTGGGCCTTGGAGGGAGAGAGAACGATCACCCATGTACACAGAGATATGAGTTCTCGGTCTTCTCTCAAACAGCAGATTCTTAATGAATTATATAGTCATATACAGGGAACAGCCTCTAAATAAGGCAACATCTATATTGATTGGCTGACCGTTACAATCAGCGAGCATCAACGGTAATGATTAAGCCATCTGGCATTATACAATGGATGTTTTTAACCTTGTTAACTGGCTTCACATAATGAATGCTTTTCACCTTGTTAACTGACTTTACATAAGGAATGCTTTTTCACCTCGTCAACTCACTATCCTTGTCTCCAGCACCTTATTGTTTACTTCAAGTTCTTATCTGATCCAGGTCATGCTGGCTGAGCCTTTGTCCCACACAGCCAAAATCTTAACTCTTTCCCTACCTGCTCATACCTTATACACTTTCTCACCACACCTATTCATATCAGGTCATAAGGTTGCTGATACTATGCAATCTGAAAATAAGAAAAAAATTTATAAAGGTAAAAGACAGCAGAGTCATTTTTTTTTGTTGCCCTTGTGCTTGACTATTCCAATGCATTCCTGGAGTTGTTAGCACTGCTGCCTCACAGCACCAGAGATCTGGGTTCGAATCCAGCCTTGGGTGACTGTCTGTGTTGGGTTTGCACGTTTTTTCCATGTCACGTGTGTTTCTTTCAGGTGCTCCAGTTTCCTCCCCCAGTCCAGGTTAGGTGGATTGGCCATTGCAAATGTGGGGTTTCAGGGATAAGTGAAGGGGTTGGGCCTGGGTGAGATGCTCTTCAGCAGGTTGGTGTGGACTCGATGGGCCGAATGGCTTGCTTCCACATTGTAGAGATTCTGTGATTCTAAAAAGAACCCAGCCTTTATGGTCAATGTTATGCTGGCCAACATATTAAAACAAAACACAACCACATCATCCTTTAACCATTTTTCATTCCATTCCAGCATATTGTTCCCAGTCCCATGTGCTCTAAATTTGTCCATTAACCTCATACCAAAATCTTTATGAAAATTGAATTACATAACATCCACCAGTTTCTGTTTATTTATTCTGCTTGTTACAACCTAAAAAAAGGTTTGTTAAACATGATTTTCCTTTCATATATCCATATTGACTATATACAATCTTCTGTTATTTTTTAAATGCCCTTTATTGTCGATGCTAGCATTTTCCCTCATACCTGATGGTTAACAGTTTTGTTGTTTTCTCTGTCCTTTCTTTAAATTGTGTGGGTTTTCCTTTTCCACTTTCCATAACTGAATACGTCTTACAGAGTCACAGAGTCATTCGGCACGGAAATGGACCCTTTGGTCTAATTAGCTCATGCTGACCATAATCTCAAACTAAACTAGTGCCACCTGCCTGCATTTGGCCCATATCCGTCCAAACGCTTTCTTATTCATGAACTTCTCCAAATGTCTTTTAAATGTTGAAACTGTATCTGCACCCACCATTTCCTGTGGAAGTTCATTCCTCGGAGAAACCACTCTCTGCGTAAAGAAGTTGGCCCTCGCGTTCTTTTCAAATCTTTCTCCTCTCAACTTAAACGTATGTCCCTAGTCATGAAATCCCCCACCCATAGAGAGAAGACACCTGCCATTCACTTTGTTTAAACACCAAAAAATTTACAAAACGTCTGTAAGGAAACGCCTCAACCACCTATGCTCCGGTGAAAAAAGTCGCAGCCCATCTAGCATTTTCTTGTAACTGAAGCCTTCCATTGCTGGCAACATCCTAATAAATAATTTCTGAACCCTCTCCTCCAGCTTGATAATATCCTTCCAATAACAGGGTGTCCAGAACTGGACACAGTACTCCAGAAGAGGAGTGAGTTAAAATTAAAATAAAAATAATTTAAAATCAGGCTCTGTGGCGCAGTAACTGTTGTGATTGAACAGTTAAGTGTGTATAGTTACCTATGCACAGAATAGCTGATTATCATGAGAAATCACAAGGAAGGTTTTTATTAAGGATACCTTTGGTATTTTCTAACTGTCACAAAGACATTATAGTTATCTGTCCCTAGCACATGAGGTATTTATACTGTAGAGCTGATTGACAGCAACTTTTAAAAAAATCATGTGTTTCCATCCTCTGTCCAGGATTTATTGTCTAGTTGATGCATAGTAAAGACTTCACTTAGAATTTAATAGGTTTAGTATTATCATTCAGTGCTTATGTGCACGTGTGGTTGATGACAGTAGTTTGTTGTTCAATGAGCTGTTATGTCACTGCTGGAACTATGTTACTCTGCTTTTACATATATATGTTTCAATGTTGAAATAGCTCCTTGCCCTTCTTGTTGCCTTATTACTGTCCAGTTTCCCTGGATGAATGCTTAAACAGCAATAAAAAAGCATCACCTGAGGAAAGATCGGGGGAGTGAAACTAATTGGATTACTCTTACAGAGAAGTGGTGCAGGCATGATGGGTCAAATGGTCTCCTGTGCTGTGTGGTGCTTTGTCATAGAGTCATAGTCATTTTTAATTTTGCCTTTTCCATTCTGCCGTTAATCTGCTCCCCATTCTGGTGTCTTTCCTGGGTGATCCCCATTACATTACTTTATGTAGTTCTACAATGCGATGACTAGTAGGGGAACTACAAAGTTTGAGTCTATAGTACTACTCTCCAACTGTTTGCATCACCAGTGACAGGTTCCATTCACATTCCAAATAGCATTAGATTATCATAAATGTACTGTTAAATCAGTATAATTACAATATACATTGCATGGAAGTAATATATATATAAGATGTTGCCAATGTAATTCTTATGCTGTATTTTCTTGGTCGCTCTTGACTTGCTCCAAGTTGCATTGAACCACCACCTGTGGGATGTACATTGTCACATGCACCCAAGTACTTTGATTCTGGTGACTCAAATGATAAGATGACGGGCATGTAGCTGCTTTGCCAAGACTACAGTGGATAATTTGGAATGAAGACAGGCTATTTGAGACTTGCCCTGGTTCAAACATGAGGTGTCAAGGCCCCATTCTGGGACAGTGGCAGGCCACTAGTCAATTGCATCTGTTGTTCAGAAGATAACATCTGCGAGTCTGACCTTCTCCTGAACTCTCTGAAGTCTACAGTGCCTTTCAGTTCAAATAAAATGTACTTGTGATTTAATTCCAAACCCCCTACTCCCCTCCAACCCCACACCACTTACCATATGATCTAACTGAAACAGGATTTAATTGTTAAGAAATGTGTAGCCAAGCATGATATGGGTATGTAAGTTCCACTCCATTAAAATGAATCCAGAAGCCACTTTCATCTTGCAGTATTATCTTCCAGCTGAAATCTGTTTTTTGTTACTTTATAATAGAGGCTTCTGACAGCATTTTGGCTTGCAATATTCGAACATAAATTTATGATGGCAATTATGTTGTATTTGGCTGTACAGTGAGTCTTTGAGCCCTGAAAACAGGTTCTGAAAATTAAATAATTAATATAGGAGGGTTTGATGCCATCAGGGGAAATGTTTTTCACTTGGAGGCTGTTTTCAGAAATGGGGAAAATGCACAAACTAAATGTCTTGCTTCAACTGTGTGGGCTTTCTTCATTGGCTGGCATTTGGCTTCCAGCTTTGGATGTGATGGATTTTCAATAGTCCCATTTACAGTGGAATGAGGATTTATCCTGGCTCTTGTTTAACAAAGTGATTCGCTAAGAAATAAACAAGTGCTGATCTTTTTGTCGCATTGAGCTTCATTTCAAAAGTAAGTTGTAAGCTGAAAATAAAGATGGCTATTTGCATCATTTTAGTTTTATTGCCCTCAAAAAGTGATCCTTATTTTTTTGAAGATTATAAATCCAGTTTTGCATTCAGTTGCAAGTGTTTCTTTTAACATTTTTTTTTGTATTTCTAAAACTTCTAGATCTGCACATTCTGTATTGTTTTATTTTAAGAAGTAAGCCAGGAGTTAGAATCTTATTACAAACATTTTATCTTATTATCCTGTTAGCATGTTCTCTCCCCCCCACATCTCCAATAATGTAGACATCATTTCTTGGTTTCGCTTATTATGAAAAATGAGTTTCTCACAGGTAAGGCAGTATGGTCTCAGTTTTGGGATCAATTTGATTTACATCAATGTCCATGGATAGGGAAAAGAAACAATAGTTTGGTTACTTGTATGAGTTACCATGCAGTACTCCAAGCTGAAAAAATATATTTTATCAGAGACAGGCTGAGGAAATGGATTGGGCATGTTTACAATACCTCTTATGATGGAATTGCCTTCCAACATTCACAATCTCACCTTACTCATAAAGAATGAATTTCTCCAAGATGTCATAGGATCCTTGAAACTCCACAGTTTTCTCCAAGGCTCTTGCTGTGACTGCAGAAGAACTGCTGTTTATAACTATTTACATAATTTCACCATTTCCATCTTGTTGAATTTCCAAGCGCAGATAAAAGAAAGATAAACATTATCATCCTGAAGCAGTAAGGCATATTCTTAGATTGAATTTGAAGCTCATTGTTAGGCAGAGTAGATTGTCACCATAATGGCACATGCTCGGGACTGGGTTTAATGTGAGTTCCTCAGAAATGTCTCAACACTTTGAGCAGATTGAATTGTGTTGAGATTGCTGCAAAATTGCTTCTTTCAGTAGATATTTCTTTTCCAAATTTGCAGTGTATCTGGATCCCCGGGATTGAAAATTGAGTCATTTAAGTTGCACTTTGGAATCGTGCTGGTGATTAATGATTGCCCTTTTCTTGTCCTTGTAGAAGTTATGCAAAATATAATCAATCTATAGAGGGTTTAAAGTCAGCATCCAATAATTTGCTCTTCCAAGCTTGAATATTGATAGCAAAATAATCTGTGAACTAGATTCCAGCAACCTCTTTGGTCTAGCACCTGCAATACTTCTGATTTTCATCATTGGCCACTGTGAGATGTTCTCACAAGACAATGCCTTCGTAATAGTCACTGCCTTCTGGATAGTAGGAGCCAGGAAAAGAGAAACAACAGAGAACATATGTGTTGACCTTGACACGTGATCATCGGTGGTCCAGCAAATTCTCTAGTCTGGCAAAGACCCAGTCCTGAGGCAGCCAGATTCAGGAGGCACAGGCCATACTGGTTCCAGCTCACGAACTGAGACTCCACTTGCATTTCTGACAAGACCAGCAGAACTAGCAACATTGCAGTCACCTCAGAAGAATCCATCTCAGCATTTGCCAGTTTAGACCAGTAAAATTCCAAATTGGTCCAAACTTTTTTTTTCCTTGTGTTTTCTTATCCTACTGTGCTTTTGGTTCAGAAAGAGTTTCATTCTGTTTAAGCCTTTGTTTAATTGGGAATATACCGTTGAAAAATGTTACTTGAAATAAACCACTGTTTTTGTTCATCGTTGCCTCTTTGCTACTTGATAATAGATTCTCACACCTGAGCTGAAAATGTGTTGCTGGAAAAGCGCAGCAGGTCAGGCAGCATCCAGGGAACAGGAGAATCGACGTTTTGGGCATAAGCCCTTTTTCAGGAAGAAGGGGTTATGCCCGAAACGTTGATTCTCCTGTTCCCTGGATGCTGCCTGACCTGCTGCGCTTTTCCAGCAACACATTTTCAGCTCTGATCTCCAGCATCTGCAGACCTCACTTTCTCCTCAATAGATTCTCACAACCTACCAATCCAGAAGAAGACAAAAGTATTTAGTGCTGATGTCAATGGCCATGAGACTGATTGATGAGATAAGGGAAATGACCAACTTGTATGACCAAATACACAAATTGACAATGAATCAAGGTCGGTTGTGGATCACCCAACATTGAGAAGCTTAACCCCAGTCCACGGCTTGTGTACAAAAACCAACTCAAAAGTCCTGTGAGAGTGCAGCATCATTGGAAACACCAAAATTTAGCCATTGACATCACAAAAACAATGAGCTGATCATTATCACATTGTAGTTTATAATGAGTTGGCTGATTGTGTATTTGTTGTGTTTCCTTACATGACAAAAGTGAGTTACTCTTCCAAAACATACTTTGTTCACAATAAAGTATTTTGAGATGTCTGACTGTAAAAGGTCCTGCATAAACGTGCACTTTTTTTGCTTACTTAACAGGACATGAGTTCTCAATTAACAGGATGAGTCCATACAGTACTAATGAACATGATATTAGCAGAAATCTTGCTGGAATGTGCTTTTGTTTGCCATTGTTCGGTTTAGTGTTTATGGAGAGTGCCTCATTTTCCCAGGTTCCAGCTGGCAAGTAACCCCGACAGCGGCAGTGACAAATACATCTTACAGGCAATATTGCGATTCTGGCTGTTTCATGTTTAGACCAAATGGGATCTGTCAGTCTGGAAGATGAACTTTCTGAAACAACAGATACCCTTCATTATTAAGCAAATGCTCATACAGAAGCTTCACTGCAACTGTGATTTCTGTAGCCAAGTACAATTGAGGGAATTAGTTATGGGAATGGTGTCATTTTTCTGCTGTGAAATAATATGTGCATAGCCAATTTTTTCCCCTACATGGAAAGCAATAAAGCTGTCTAGCTCAAGGAAACGATCAGAATGGTGAGAAGGTTCACAGTTAGTATCACAGGCAGCCAAAAAAGCTCCAGGAGATATTAACAGAGCATGATGGAAATACCCAGCAGGGCAGAGCAGTCAGACCTGTTTTATTCATTCATGGATGTGAGCATCACTGGCTACACCAACATTTATTTCCCATTCCTCATTGCCTTTGAGAAAGTAATGCTGAGTTGCCTTCTTGAATCACTGCAGTTCATTTGCTGTCTGTCGACCCTCAATGCTGTTAGGGAGGGAGTTGCATGATTCTGACCCAGTGACACTGAAGGAACGACCATGTGTTTCCAAGTTGGGATGGTGAGTGGCTTGATGGGGAACTTGCAGGTGAAGGTGTTCCCATGTATCTGATGTTCTTGCCTTCTGCATGGTGGTGGTCATACATTTGGAAGGTGCTGCGTAAGAAGCCTTGGTGAACTTCTCCAGTGTACCTTATACAGTATACACTGGCTTGGTTAGCTGGACAGCAGGTTTCTGAAAGGCCAACAGTATGGGTTCAATTTGCACACTGGCTGAGGTGACCATGAAGGACTCCCCTTCTCAAGATCTCACCCTGCCTGAATGTACTGACCCTCAGGTTAAAGCACCACCGGTTTTCTCTCTCTCTTTTTAATGAGCGAGGAGCCCTATGGTCTGATAAGACTATGGCAACTTTACTGCACCTCAGTGGGAAAGAGAGTGAATGTTTCTGGATATAGTGCCAAATCAAGTGGAGTGCTTTGTTCTGGATGGTGTCAAGATGTTGGAGCTGTGCTCTTCCAGGCAAAGGTCATATCCTTCACACTCTTGACTTGTTTCTTGTAGATGGTGGACTGGCTTTGGGGAGTCAGGAGCTGAGTTACTCGCTGCAGGACTCCTAGTCTCTGAATGCTTTCATTCATCTCTGGGATTCAACTCTTTGTCCATGTTTGAACCAAGACAGCAGTGAGGTCAGGAGCTGATGGCCGTAGCAGAACCTAAACTGGGCATCAGTGAGCAGTCAGACAAAGGAGCAGAAATTAGGCCATTCAGCCCATCAAGTCTGCTCTGCCAGTCAATCATGGCTGATACATTTCCTAACCTCATTCTTCTGCTTTCTCCCTGTAACCCTTGGATCCCCTTAATTCTCGACAACCTATCTATCTCAGTCTTAAATATACTGAATGACCTGCTCTCCACAGACTTCTGTGACAATGAATGCCATAGCTTCACCACTCTCTGGCTGCAGTTTCTCCTTATCTCTGTTCTAAAAGGTCTTCTCTTTACTCTTAGGCTATGCCCTCTGTTCCTAGTCTCTCCTGCCAATGGAAACATCTTTGCAACATCTACTCTATCCAGGTCATTCAGTATTCTGTATGTTTCAATTAGATTCACCCTCATCCTTCTAAACTCCATCGAGTGTAAACCCAGAGTCCTTAAATGATCCTCATATGTTAAGCTTTTCATTCCTGGGACCATTCTCATGAGGAGAAAGTGAGGACTGCAGATGGTGGAGATCAGAGCTGAAAATGTGTTGCTGGAAAAGCGCAGCAGGTCAGGCAGCATCCAAGGAACAAGAGAATGGCTTCCTGAAGAAGGGCTTATGCCCGAAACGTCGATTCTCCTGTTCCTTGGATGCTGCCTGACCTGCTGCGCTTTTCCAGCAACACATTTTCAGCACCATTCTCATGAACCTCCTCTGAACTTGTTTCAGGACCAGTACATCCTTCCTGAGATATGGGGCCAAATACTGCACAGAATACTCCAAATGTGGTCTGACCAGAGCCTTACAGAGCCTCAGAAGTACATCCCTGCTTTTATATTCAAATCCTCTCAAAATAAATGCCATCATTGCAGCTGTCTTCCAAATTACTGATTCAACCTGGAGGTTAACCTTGAGAGAATCCTCGACTAGAATTCCCAAGTCTATTTGCACTTTAGACTTTTGAATTTTCTTCCCATTTAGAAAATAGTCCGTGCCTTTATTCTTCCGACCAAAGTGCATGACCTCACACTTTCCCATGTTGTACTCTATCTGCCACTTCTTTGCCCACTCTCCTAACCTGTCCAAATCCATCTCCATCCTCCCCACCGCCTCAATGATACCTGTCCCTCTATCTATCTTTGTATCATCTGCAAACCTAGCCAGAATGCCCTCAGTTCCTTCATCTAGATCATTAATGTATAAAGTGAAAAGTTTTGGTCCCAACACTGATCTTGAGAAAGACACTTTCATCCCTACTCTCTGCTTTCTGCCAGATAACCCAGCTTCTATACATGCTAGCACCTTGCCTCTGACACTATGGGCCCTTATCTTACTCAGTAGCCTCCTGTGCGGCACCTTGTCAAAGGCCTTCTTGAAGTGCAGGTAGATAACATGCATTTCATATCACTTCCTTGGTCTAACCTGCTCGTTATTTTTTCAAAGAATTCTAGCAGATTTGTCAGGCATGATCTACCCTTGATAAGCCCTTGTTGACTTTGCCCTATTTTACCATACACTTGCAAGTATTCAGAAATCTCATCCTTCGCAACGGATTCCAGGATCATACCCAAAACCGAGGTTAGGCTAATTGGTCTGTATTTTTCCCTCTTTTGCCTTACTCCCTTTTAAACAGGAGTGTCATATTAACAATTTTCCAGTTCTCTGGGATGCTCCCTGACTTGAGCGATTCCTGTAAGATCACCACTAATGCCTCCACTATCTCTTCAGCTATCCCCTTAGAACTCTGGGGTGTAGTCCATCTGGTCCAGGTTATTTATCCACCTTCAGGCCAATCAGTTTTCCTAGCACTTTCTCCTTGGTGATGATCACCATACTTCACTTTGCCCCCTTACTGTCTTGAAGCTTTGGGATATTACTCGTGTCTTCCACTATGAAGACTGATGCAAACTAATTATTCAGTTTCCTAGCCATTTCCTTGTTCCCCACCGCTATCTCTCCTATGCCATTTTCCGGCAGCCCAATGCCTACTTTTGCCGTTTATGTATCTATAGAAACTCCTGCAGTCTTCCTTTTATATTACTTACCCTCATAGTTAATCTTCTCCCACCTTTTTTTGTTGCCTTCTGTTGATTTTTGTAACCTTCTGTCCTCTGGTTTCCCACTGCCCTTCGCGACATTATATGCTTTCTCTTTTGCTTTTCTGCTTTCCCTGATGTCCCTAGTCAGTTGTGGTTGCCTCACCCTCCCTGTACCATGCTCCTTTTTCCTCAGGATGAATCTCTGCTGTGTCTCCTGAGTTACTGTCAGAAACACCTGCCATTGCTGTTCCACTGTCTTTCCTGCTGGGCTCCTCTTGCAGTCAATTCTACCCAGCTCCTCCGTCATGCCTCTGAAGTTGCCTTTATTCAGCTGTAATACCATTACCTCTGACTCTATCTTCTCCCTTTCAAATTGCAAAGTAAATCCAATCACATTATGATTACTGCCACCCAAGGGATCCTTCACTTTAAGCTCCCTTATCAAGTCTGCCTCATTGCGCAACACTAAATCCACTATTGCTCGTTCCAAGTGGGCTCCACCACAAGCTGCTCCAAAAAGCCATCTTGCAGACATTCCACAAATTCCTTTTCTTGCAATCCACTACCAACCTGATTTTCCCAGTCCAAATGCATATTGAAATCCTCCATGATCACTGTAAATCTGCCTTTTCTACACATATTGTCTATCTCCTGGTGTATCTTGTATTGGGCAGTATAGTGGTTAGCACTGCTGCCTCATTTTACTAGGGACCCAGGTTCGATTCCAGCTTTGGGTGACTGTCTGTGTGGAGTTTGTACATTCTCCCTGTGTCTGCATGGGTTTCCTCTGGGTGCTCCGGTTTCCTTCCACAATTCAAAAGGTGTGCAGGTCAGGTGAATTGGCCATGCTAAATTGCCCATAGTGTTAGATGCATTTGTCAGAGGGAAATGGATCTGGGTGGTTTATTCTTCGGTGGGTTGGTGTGGACTTGATGGGCCGAAGGGCCCGTTTCCACACTGTAGGGAATCTAACCTAATCCCAGCTCCTCACTACTGAGTGGAAGGCTGCACATAACGCCAACTATGGTTTGTTTTACCTTTGTAGTTCCTCAATTCTCCCCACACAGATTTTACACCATCTGACCCTACTTCGTTTCTTATTATTGGTTTAATTTCATTTCTTACTAATAAGAAATAAGATTTCTTACCCCACCCCCCCTCTGCCAACCTGCCTATCTTTCTGATAGGATGTATACCTTGAATATTCAGCTCCCAATAATTATCTCCTTGCAGCCACTTCTCCGTGATGCTCACTACATCATACCTGCCAACTTCGATCTGCGCCACAAGCTCATTTACCTTATTCCTTATACTGCATGCATTCAGATTTAACACCTTCAGTCCTGTATTAACTGGCCCTCTTCTTATTGTCATTCATTTGTCCAGTGGATTTGACATTTGATTGCTAACTCTTTCCATACACTCTATCCTATATGTGTCTGTACTGGAGACTTTAATAACCTCTTCTGAGTTGTGCTCTCAGGTAATTGCAGAGCAAACGCTGTTTAATCATGATGTTGATGACACCTCTCATCACTTTACTGATTACTTCCTACAAATCTACTTGCAGTTATTGACTAGGTTGGATTTTTAAAAAATCATGATTGAGATGTAGGTATTGCTGGTTAGGCAAGTATCTGTTGCTGATCCCTAATTACCCAAGGCCAGTTAAGAGGCAACCAAATTGCTGTTTCTGGAGTCACATGTAGACCATATCAAGTAAGGATGGCAGATTTCTTTCACTAAAGGGCACTAGAGAGCCAGATGTGTTTTTTCAACAATCGACAATGTTACATGGACACCATTAAGATGCCATATTTTTAACTCATATTTTTATTGAATGCATTCTGCTTGTACATTGACCTGGGATTCTGAATTGCTACTCAGTGTCATTACCAGTGCGCCATCACCTTCCCATTTGTCCTGTTTTTGTGTCCAGCACATTTCTGGGCAATTTTCACTTGTCCAATTGTCAAGTGGATGCCAGTGTTGTAACTGTACTGGAACAGCTTGGCTAAGGGGCATAGCTAGTTCTGGAGCATGTCTTCAGCAAAATTGCTGGAATGTTGTCAGGGCTCACAGCCTTTACGATATCCAGTGCCTCCAATAGCATCTTGATATTGCATTGAGTGAGTCAAATTGACAGAGGACCATGTGATGCTGGGAATCTTTGGAAGAGGCTGAAGTGGATCATCACTCAGCACTTCTGGATGATGATTGTTGAAAATGCTTTAGTCTTATGTTTTGCATTGTGTGCTGTGCTCCCCCATTCTTGAGAATGGGGATATTTGTGAGGATTCTTTTTAAGTGAGTTGTTTCATTATCTACCATCATTCGCGATTGCATGTGACAGGACTGCAGAGGTTAAATCTGATCGGTTTGCTGTGGAACCATTTAGCTGAGGGTATCACTTGCTGCTTTATGATGATTGACAAACATGACATCCTGTTTTGTGGCTCCACCAGCCTGACACTTCATTTTTTACTTCATTTTTACGTCTACCTTGTGTTTCTTCTGACATGCCCTTGTGTACTCATTGTTGAACAATGATTGATCTCCTGGCTAGATGGTAAAAGTAGACTGGGGGATATGCTGGGCCATGAAACTACAGATCGTCTCATGAAAGTTAACATTTCAGCTTAGTGACTGTTTATACTCAGTGTTACAGATTTCCAGCATCTGCAAAGTTTTACCTTTTTAATAGATTTGAAAGTTGTGATGTCAGGTCTTTGTACAGCAGCAGTTATCCTACTGACCCCTTCACAAAAAGCTAAGTTATTGTGCTGCCCATCCATAAACAATGTTCTGTCATGCTTTTTTCAATGTTACAAATTCCTAATAATTAACATCATTACTATTAGATGATAATGTACTCAATCTTGATTCAGGAACACAATACTTGCATTGATCCAAAGCTATGGTGAATGATAATCAAGTCACACACAATATCCATTTAAAGTACAGCATGAGTACTGTATATACCATATAGCCAGTGCCTAAACTTCAAAATACTTCAAAGACTGCAAAGTGGTTCAGGATTTCCTTCTTGCTCTTCCTCCCTACACCTCTCTGTCCATAACACTGGTAATCTTGGACTCCCTCTTTGCAGAACACCAGTCCAGTCCTTAGCTCCCCAGCTATATGAACATGAAGACAAATTGCTGAGGGTCAAAAACTCATTCAGTCTTCCTTTTTGATACCATTGTTTCAGACTGAAGGACAAGAGAGATGTGGTAACATGCTAAGAAGTAGAAAGCCCCCTAATTTTGGTTGAAGTGAGTTAAAAATCACACAACATCAGGTTATAGTCCAACAGGTTTATTTGGAAGCACTAGCTTTCGGAATGCTGCTCCTTCAACAGGTGATTGTGGAGATTAAGATTGTAAGACACAAAATTTATAGCAAACGTTTACAATGTGATGTAAACTGAAATTATACATTGAAAGACACCTGGATTGTTTAAGTCTCAACAAGCCGAGTCTTTTTCAATATATAATTTCAGTTTACATCATACTGTAGACTTTTGCTATAAATTGTGTCTTACAATCTTATTCTCCACAATCACCTGATGAAGGAGCAGCGCTTCGAAAGCTAGTGCTTCCAATTAAACCTGTTGGACTATAACCAGGTGTTGTGTGATTTTTAACTTTGTACACCCCAGTCCAACACTGGTGTCTCCAAATCATGCTTGAAGGGAGACAGCCACTTCTAAAAGGTTTGCCAGTTCTCACACCCTCCCTCCCATCCCTTTTCTGGCTCTTTCACCCTCGCCGTGGTCGAAGAAATTGCAGTGGGAGATGCCTAGGGTGAGCATGAATTTACACCTTAATGTGCCTTTGTCATTGTGGTGTTCTGTGAGTTTGCCTTTAAAACTCAGCAAGTACAATAATATGATATTTTAGTATTGTTTAAAACAAAGAGTGGAGACATGCTGCTGATGTTTCTTGCTTATTAAGGCAGAACCACATGAACACCAAATCTCAAAAGGAACCACAATTCATACGCATGAGTAAAGGTTGCTGATTGATTGGCAAGTGGAGTCAGATTGGTAGAGACATTGTTATGGGGAATGTTCAGGGAATGGATAACTGCTAAGCTTTTGTTTAAATTCAAGCCAGGTAAGTTGACCCTGTTTCTGCAAGGCCTGTTGCCATGGTGAATGCATCAGGGACTGACATGATCCCAGGCTTCTGTTTGGTTGAAATAAGGGCAAAGCGTGGACATCATCTTTATGCTTGCAAAGGACAGCAGCCAGTGTGTGAAATGTACAGCACCAGCACTTAGAGGTGGGCCACTTTGTAAGCCCAACCTCAAATTTAATTCATGTTTCCTGTGAATAACTGAAAAATTGTGTGAAAAATCCATAATGTAAATTGATGTGGATACTTGAAATGATAGATTAAATGAATAGGAGAACAGTGAGCAAAAACTGAGGTGTTGGTGTTTTCTTGTGAGAAAAAGTAAAGTGAATTGCTTTCTGATCTAAAGCCAGATGTGCTGATACATGAGATAGAACTGAAGAAAAGAATGGACTTTTTTAATGAAAGTAACCAAAACATAGAAGCATTGTGTGGAAGCTGCAGCCAAATTAAAATGGTCATTTTAAGTTTGACTTACAATATGCATTATTAACTGGGATTGCCACTTTCCTACTGAATCAGCTAACACCTTGTTGTTATGCCCTTCCTCTAGGACAACCACAGATCTTCTGATAGATTTAGAACATAGAACATAGAAGAATACAGCGCACTACAGGCCCTTTGGCCCTCGATGTTGCGCCGATCCAAGCCCACCTAACCTACACTAGCCCACTATCCTCCATATGCCTATCCAATGCCCGCTTAAATGCCCATAAAGAGGGAGAGTC
>NC_057710.1:139533112-139545535 GCF_004010195.1 Chiloscyllium plagiosum | reverse complement strand
ACTCCGGAACTGAATTCCTCTACCAATAAAAGCCAGTACGCCGTATGCCTTCTTCACCGCACTATTTACCTGGGTGGCAACTTTCAGAGATCTGTGTACATGGACACCAAGATCCCTCTGCTCATCCACACTACCAAGTATCCGACCATTAGCCCAGTACTCCATCTTTTTGTTACTCTTACCAAAGTGAATCACCTCACACTTAGCTACATTGAACTCCATTTGCCACCTTTATCGCACATGAATGAGAGAATCTCCACATGAACAAATGTTATTAAATCTCCCTTTATACATCTGGCTATGAATGCAAATTGAAATCACCACTGGAAATCTAGTAGAAAAACACATTATCCTTGATCAGAAGTTGAAGAAGCTATGAGGATTGAAGTATTTATGAAAGAACAGGTTGACAGGGAAAGGATAGCTTTCCTATTTTCCATTTTTGGAGATAATAGATTTTGTAACATGGGATTGTTATTTTTCATTAATTTATGTAATTTACTCATGTTAGGCTCAGGTATGTGGATTGGAAGTTACTATCAAATCAGTATTGACTCTATTAAACGGCAGAGCACACATGAGGAGGCAAATGACCTACTCCTCTATGTTCATTTCTTTGTTCACTCACAGGATGTGGGCATCTCTGGCTGGGTCAGAATTTATTACCCATCCCTAATTTCCCAGAAGACACTTAAGAGCCAACCACATTGCTGTGGGTCTGGAGTCCCATGTTGGCCAGACCAAGTAAGGATGGCAGATTTTCTTTCCTAAAAGATTTTAGTGAACCAGATAGGTTTTTCTTTCATGACAATTGGCAATGGTTTCATGGCCATCATTAGAATTTTAAATCCAGATTTTCATTGAATTCAAATTCCACCATATATTATGCTGGGACTCAAACCCAGGTCCCCAAAACATTACCTAGATATCTGATTTAATAGTCTAGTGATAATACCACTGTGTGTATTCATCTGTTTGTAATCTACAGTCAGGTTTAATGTAATGCTCCATTGCTCTTTGAAGACTGGTGAGAGATCCTGCAGAGACATAAGGTAATTGTAGCATCATAAAATAATCAATAGACAATGTTTGATATTCAGCGTTCTTGGTGATGTTTATTGCGCATTTGCCTACTGGCAGATATATTAAGATAAGATAATGGATGATATTTGGCTGAAAAGTATATGAGCTGTGCAAGTCTAAAGTTATCCATAGTATGATTCTCAGCACAGGGCACAAACAGACTTTACTGTGACATGACATGCTGAACAATGACCTCAGTTACAGTGATGTGGAAAGATGAGAAATAGGGTAGGGAACAGCAATAGCAGAATCAGAGGAAGGACTGTGAAGTGTACCAGAATGTTGTCTGGTTGTTTTTTTCACTGTTTATGACAAATGGCACAGAAACTGAAAAAAAGCGAAAATGTTAAATCACTATAAAAGAAGGATCATTGTCTCACCAGGATTTTATATAGTCGAAATTTCTACTTTTACGACAGGATATCTTTTTTCTCAGATGTATTATTTTCTTCTTGAATCAATTTAAGATTGGCCTGTGATATAGCAGATGACAGAATAGCAAGGACCAAGGGAGAGGATAATTTTTTTAGGCTTTTCCCAATCTATCAGTGTAAAGGATCCCAACTTTGTCTGTAAATAGGCCTTTCTAATTATGTTATGGTTGCTCAGAGGAAATAACCTAAGCGATAAGATTTGTGTATTTATTTTACACTTCAATTTGTGTGCATTTCTAGAAACTTTACAATTTTATGTCAATTCTGTCAAATCAATGGTACAGTGTATATGACAGAAAACCAGCTTGATTGTCAAAAGTTTGATTAAATGAACATACAAATTAGGAATAGGCCATTTGGCCACTCGAGGCCGTTGCTCCATTTGATAAGGTCGTGGCTGATCTGTTTGTGGTACAGCACATATCAACTGGAGTCTATGGAAAACTAGCACAGGAGGAACAAAGTAATTGATTCTGGACACAACAAAGGCAAGTGTTTCAATGGTGTTGGGTGAAAGCTAAGGCAAGGATAGTCAGGAACAATGTTTCACTGGTGGAATTAGGCTTAGTTTGTGGAGATGGAGAAGAAACGAATATCAGCTGAAGGAAGAACAGGACAGCAAATAAAAACTGAAAGAATTGCGGATGCTGTAAATCAGGAACCAAACCAGACATTGCTGGAAAATCTCCGTGGGTCTGGCAGCATCTGTGGAGAGAAATCAGAGTTAATGTTTTAGGTTGAGTGACCCCTCCTCAGAACTGCAGGACAGCAAAGCTGTGCAAGGTTTTTTTTTAGTCCAAGGAGGAATTAGTGGGTTGGTAATATTGTCAGTGTGGAAAACTAGAGGCTTAGCATTTGAGCAAAACCACAGATAGGTGGAATTGGGTCTCATTAGCTAACACACAAAATCTGACTCCATGCTGAGGTAGAGCTGAGTCATTGAGTACTCTGGAAGGCGAGTCACCAGTGCTGTAGATGTGTTGGCTTTGTCCAGATAGCTACACCTGGAAGGACAAAAAGACAGTCTAAGTTATTGACTATGCACTGGTGAAAGAGGATGGCTTGTTGACTATATTCAATACTTCAGAGATGCAAAGGAAGAGAAAGAGGGATAATGAATGATGGTCATATGAATAAACAGTATTCTCTTTGACGTTATCTAGGTTGTTTTGGCGTGAGAAACTGGACAATAAAAAACAAACTGGAGACCTTTAAATGGTGAGTTGAAGGAGAGATGGGGATGGGGCATCGAAGCAACTACATAATTGAGGACCTCAAAACATTTTTGATGAAGTGAGAATTTCAGAGGATGGATGGGTAAAGATGGATTTTTTGAGCAGTGGATTAAAATAGGGATAGAGGAACCATTCAGAAGATTAAGAACTGTTGACAATTGCTTATGATTAGATTATTTACAGTGTGGAAACAGGCCCTTTGGCCCAACCAAGTCCACACCAACCAGCCAAAGCGCAACCCAACTAGACCCATTCCCCTACGTTTACCCCTGCAGGCAATTTAGCATGGCCAATTCACCTAATCTGCACATTTTTGGACTGTGGGAAGAAACCGGAGTAAACCCACGCTGACATGGGGAGAATGTGCAAACTCCACACAGTCAGTCGCCTGAGGCGGGAATTGAACCCAGGTCTCTGGCGCTGTGAGGTAGCAGTGCTAACCACTGTGCCACCGTGCCGCTTATGGTGGTAGCCTGGAAGGAAGTTGAATGATTGGGAATGGAGACGAAAGTGAGTTAAGAAAATAGAGTCAGTTTCAGATTAAGGGATGAATTTGGAAAGAGTCTGGAGAAATGAGGTAGAACTCAGAAAGTGCTGATAATGCAGGCCTGAGCTGGTTGCAGGTTGACAATTGGAGACATAATGGATACAAATGGTGAACGTAGTAGAGGTAGGCAATTGCAGTATTAGAAGGAAGGAATCAATAACTGAAAGCGAAGTTAGAGAGACTGGTGGAAGATAATTACATTCCCTAGAATTTTGATCCAGACTTTCCTCAGGTTTTAAGATATAGTGATCAACAAAATTGAGGGAAGTTATTACAAAATACAAGATCTAGAGGGAAAAGAAAATGGACTTGGAAATGTTATTCACCCAGACAAGGAGCAGCAAGATCTTACAATCAGCTCTACGGGTGTGAAATATTAAACCATTTTATAATGCATTCATGAGATGTTGGTGCAGCTGGCCAGACCAGCATTTACTGCTCATTACTACTTACTGTTGAGGAAGTGGTGGTGAGCTGATATCTTGAACCCTTGCAGTCAATTTAGTATAGGTAGATCCACAGTTCTGTTAGAGAGTGAGTCCCAGGATTTTTCCCCAATCACACTGAAGGAAGATAGCTATATTTCCAAGTCTGGATGGTGTATGGCTTGGAGAGGATCTTGCAGATGTTGGCCTTCCCATATATCAAATCCCTCTATCCTTTAGGTGGTAATGGTTGTGAGTTTTGAAAGGATCCTTATCAAAGGATCCTTGGTAATTGACTGTAGTGCTTCTTATAGATGTACATGTTGCTGCTACTGAGCACCAGTGGTAGAGGCAGTGACTATTTATGGGTATGGTGCCAGTCATGTAGGCTGCTGTACTCCAGATGATGTCAGGTTTCTTGAGCGTTGTTGGAGCTGCAATCATCTAGGCAAATGGAGACTATTCAATCACAGCTGGCTTGTGTTTGTGTATAGTGGACAGGATTTGGGGAGTCAAGAAATGAGTTACTTTCTGCAGGATTCCTAGCCTCTGACCTTCTCTTGTAGTCACAGTGTTTGTATGGCAAGTCCAGTTCAGATCCTAGTCAATCGTAACTCCCTGGATGCTAACAGCGGGCGACATAGTGATGGTGATGCCATTGCATATCAAATGGCAATGGTTAGATTCTCTCTTTTTGGAGATGGTCATCACTGGCACTTATCTAACATGCATGTTACTTGCCTTTTGTCAGGCCATACTTGGACATTTTCTGGGTGTTGTTAATTTGGTAATTGAGTGGTTCAATATCTGAGGAGTTGCAAGTGGTACTGAATATTGAGGACTCATTAGGAAATATCCACAATTCTGACTTTTTATGGGAACGCAGTTGTTGATGAAGCAACTGAAGATAGTTGAGCCTAGGATGCTACCATGAGGAACTCCTACGGTGACGTCCGAGAATTGAGATGACTAACCTCCAGCAACCACATCTAAGTTTGTGCCAGATATGATTTCAACCAGTGAAGAGATCCCCACCCCCCCCACCACCCGATTCTCGTTAATTCCAGTTTGCTAGGTTTCCTGATGTCACACTCGATCAAATGAGGCCTTGATGCCAAGTGCAGTCACTCTCAACTCATCTCTGAAATTCAGTTCTTTTGTCCACATCTGAACCAAGGCTGTAATGAGGTCAGGAGCTGAGTGACCCTGGTGGAACCCAAACTGGTTGACAGTGAGCAGGATGTTGCTGAGCCAGTGCTGCTTGATAGCACTGTTTAGGACACCTTCCATCATTATACTGATGATTGCAAGTAGACTGATTGGGGGTTAATTGCCTGATTTGGATTTGTCTTGTTTTCTTATATGTAGTGGACATACCTGGGCAATTTTCCACAATGTTCGATAGATACAATATTGTAACTGTATTGGAAGAGCTTGGCAAGGGGAGCGGCAGGTTCTGGAGCACACATTTTCAGAATATTGCTAGAATGATCACAGGGCCCATAACCAATGTAGCATCCGGTAACTCCAAACATTTCTTCATGTCACGTGGTGTGAATCGAATTGGCTGAAGACTGGCATCTGAGATAGAACATAAAACAGTACAGCATAGGAACAGCCCCTTCGGCCCATGATGTTGTGTTGATCATGAAACCAAGTTAAACCAATCCCTTCTCTCTGCCCGTGGTCCATATCCCTCCATTCCTTGCTTATTCATGTGCTTATCCAGAAGTCTCTTATTGTATATGACTCCACCACTAGGCCTGGCAGTACACTCCAGGCACCTACCACTTTGTAAAAAACTTGACCTTCACATCTCCTTTGAACTTTCCCCCTCTTGCCTTAAATGCATGCCCTCTAGTAATAAATATTTCAACTCTTGGAAAAAGATTCTGACTGTCAACCCTTTCTATGCCTCTCATAATTTTATGAACTTCTATCAGGTCTCTCCTCAGCCTCCACCATTCCAGAGAACACAACTCTAGTTTGTCCAACCTCTCCTTCTAGTTTAGATGCTGGTGATTTTGGGAGGAGGTGGATCATCTATTTGGTAGTTCTGGCTGAAGATTGTGGCAAATGCTTCAGCCTTATCTTTTGCACTTGTCTACTGGACTTCCCCATCATTGAGGATGGAGGTATTTGGGGAACCACCCCCTCCAGTGAATTGTTTAATCGTTCCCACCACTCACGACTAGATAGTGCAGGCCTGCAGAGCTTAGGTGTGATTAGTTGGTTGTAGGTTCACTTAGCTCTGTCTATCGATGGCTGCTTCTGCTGTTTGGTATGCAAGTAGGTGTGATTTATATCTTGGAGGAGAAAGTGAGGACTGCAGATGCTGGAGACCAGAGTTGAAAAGTGTGGTGCTGGAAAAACACAGCAGGCCAGGCAGCATCCGAGGAGCAGGAGAATTGACGATTCCTGAAGAAGTGATTTATATCTTCACCAGGTTGATTTTTAGGTATTACTGGCAGTACTTCTGGCATGCCCTCCTGTATCTTCACGGAACCACAGACAATCCCCTGCCTGGTTAGGAATTGTGGAGTGAGAGACATGCCATGCTGTAAAGCTGCAGGTTGTATTGGGATATGGTTCTGCTGCTGATGATGGGCCACGCTGCCTCATGAATGCTCTAGTAAGAGTGCTTTGCAGGGTTAATGGGGCTGGGTTTGCCTTTGTCAGTTCCAGTACCTTAGTTCATCTGGTTTAGGGCCATTTGAGAGAGCAGTTAAGAGTCAAACAGATTGCGCTAGATCTGGAGTCACATGTAGGCCAGACCAGGGAAGCCTGGCAGATTTTCTCCCTAAAAGGGCATTATTGAATCAGATACTTTTTACTACAATCATCAAAGGTTTCATGGCAATCATTGCATTTCGAATTACAGATTTTTATTGAATTCAAATTCCATCATCTGCTGTGATGGATTGGGTCCTCAGATGATTACCTGGTTTTCTGGATTACTAGCCTAGCAACAATGCCATGAGGCTAACACCTTCTCCTCCTATTTGCATGTGGCTGACTGAATGGTTTCACTTCCCGGAAGCCCTCTGGTCAAGGTTGCTTTTTATATGGTGTGCATTAAGTTCTCCAGGCTGGGATCATGACCTGGCAGATCATAGAAGTGAGCATGACATATTGTTACCATTGGCCTTTTTATAGCATCATACTCAGGAACCTTCAGGAAGCTGGAAAGTAGGGTGCACCAGCTGGTTGTTTTATTTCTGCCTTTCCTCCCTTATACAGGTAGTTTTTCTATATCGTGATGGTTGCGTTCTTGTGTAACCCCGCTTTGTAGAAAAATTGTGCTTTCGAAACGATACTTAAAGTGTTGCTAATGTAATCACATCACAACAAATTTGTGTTAGCAAAACACACCTTATAGCAGAATGACCTGTAGAGAAAATATGATAATGCCTCCATATAGTCCCTGATACTTATTCGGGATTGGTGGGAAGTAGAAGCAGAATTGGATTTTTTTTGTAATGAAGGCATGAGGATTTTCAGGCTTCTGCAACAATTAACATCAGCTTGATTGGAGCTGTAAATATTTTATTGTTTGGATTTAATTGCTTATTATTCAAAAGCTTTTGTTTATTTATAGATTTCATGTGAGTTTTTATCATGTACATTTAAATTAGCAAAATTATAATTAAGTTCTTTAAATTTCTTAATGCATAATGTTCACTAAAAATACAAACAGCATTTTGGCAAAGTTTTGGAGAGCAGCCAGTGTACTTATTTTCATCATTGACTATTAGCGGTTTATTCTCTCGAAGAAATATATAGTCATCCAGATCTGCAAGCTGCAAATCATTTTATTCTTCACAGTCTGGTTGCTATTGAATTTCTAAGCCGATATATCTTCTGGAACTCACATGTACCACCCAAATCTGAATGCCTTTAGTCCTTTGATCCTGGATGAGGTTTCAATAACCTACTTGCCTGAAAACAATTAATATTTTGGTAGAAATTGTCACTTCAATTGCAAGGTTGCTTTGGCAGGGACTTTTCCAAGTTTTCAATATCTCCTTCAAGTTGGGAAACCTTTGCACTGGAAAGATAAATTTGTAAAGTTATGTCTAAAAGATGTATGCACAAAGTGACGTGACATAGTACAATTTGGTGGCATGGTGATGGTATCACAGGACTAATAACACAGCCCCGTGCTAATGTTCTAGGAACATGGCTTCAAATCTCAGGTAGTCAAATTTATTTTTTTTAAAACCTGGAATTAAAAGCCAGCCGAATGATGTCTGTTTTTTAAGTGGTAAGAGATTGGAAAGTGATGAACAAAGGGCCCTAGGTGTCCTTGTGGATAAGTTAGCGAAGGCTGATATGGGAGTACAGCTGATATAGGATGATAAATAGAATGTTAGTCTTCATTGCAACAAATTTGAGTACAGTGGCCATGAAGTCATGCTTCAATTGTACAGGAGCTGGGTTAGACCACACATGGATACTGTTTGGTTTCCTTATCTCAACAAAGCTTTCAGTGCCATAGTGGGAGTGCAACAAAGGTTCACCTGACTTGTTCCCACATGTGATTTCAGACTCTAGTTGCCTCTTAACTGACCTTTGGATGACTACTAAATATTGGCCTAGTCAGTGACATCCACACCCCCATCAAATTAAATTAGTGGGCTGAGGTTTGCTGCTGTCTTTGAGTTCTTGACGTTGGATCCAAATTAGAGTGCTAAGACTGCATTTTCTGCAGTGAGACCAGTAAAGCAACCTTCTCATTGGCTGCATCCAGAGTTACCCTCCTATAAAGGGTGGTCTGAAAGCTACATATGCTAATCAGAAGGCTGGCAGCCATGGAACCTCAGCTTCAACATAGAGTCATTCATCCCGATCCACATAAACAGTCACCAAGTCGGAGAATTATGGATCAGAAGAGAAAGCTGTCCCAGTGTCTCAGTCACAGATGCTTTTGCAATCTGTTGTAAACCCGGCCACTTCTTTTTGGTATGGATTCACAGTGTTCACTTTCACTCCACCCTGTTGTATAGAAGCTGCCTCCACAGAGGTGGTAGCCCCTGCAACTGATCAGTCTGCTCTACACTGCTCTCTGATTCTGTCATCTCACTTTTGATTGGAGTTAAGCTGCCTACTCGTGTAGTGTGGGAAGGTTTCCCAGAATGGGGAATGAGACAGGGAGTGATCAGAATGCAGCTTCACTCCATTTCTCTCTCTGCCTCTCACTCTCCGTCTTTTCCCCAACCCGCACAGCCTTGTCCCTTTCTCAATAGACGTTGCATGGGCTGCTGAGTATTTCCAGAGTTACCTGTTTTTGTTTCAGGTTTCCAGCATCTGTGATATTCTGCATTTGTGTTAGCATCTTTTGTGGTGACCCTGGGGACTGGAGGGGAAATGGTGCTGACAAAACTCCAGCTGCATATTCATAGCCCTATGCTCCTGGGGAGTGTGGCAGCAAGCACAGTGGGGAACCTCTCTGAGCTGTCACTGCAGCTGACACATTGACATAGTGGTTGGGAGGTAGGGGGGGAGCTATGAAACTGACACAATTGGATAAACAAGCATCCAAATTATTTAAATAAAAAAAAAGATATTTATTACCCTTATGAGGAATGAAAGCTCCTTTCCAACTGACGTTTTTTAAATAAAAGCATACAGCTGTATTCACTGTGATGTTCTGTGGGCTGAGGTAATTTGGATGCTGCCTGAACTGCTGTGCTCTTCCAGCACCACTAATCCAGAATGAGGTAATTAATGTCTATTGCAATTTCAGTTACTAATTATGTCAGGTGCCACCCCCACTTGTGCCATTTATATCTAATATAGGCAGCAGTAATTCCACTAATTGGAGAAGATGGGCTCTGGTTCCTATTTCAAGAATTGTCGTTGACAGCAAAGGGAATTAGAGTTGTCTGCCAAAGTCAATTTTGAGTGCTGAATCCAAGAAACCGTGCCTTGAGTAAACATGAACTACACCGTGAGTGTCTAGGCTGACATTTCAGACAATAGTCCAGGGCAAGAAGTATTTTCTTATCTGTTCATAAGAATTGTTCAGCGTACTTGCTAGGCCATAGTTCTGATGGTGAACTAATATCTGAAATGTGCAGAATATGGTACAACCTTTAATGAAAACGCAGTCTTGTCAGGCACAATTTACTGCATGTTGCTGCTTGCACATTGGCCCAGCATAAGCGCTCTCGTTGAGTCAGAAGGTTGCAAGTTCAGTTCATACACTACAGACCTGAACACAAAATCTAAATCAACATTTCAGTACTGCACTGTCAAAGGCATTTTCTTTTGGATAAGACATTATACTGAGGTCTTGCCAACACCTTATGTAAAAGATTCAATGGCTGTGCTTTAAAGAAGAGAAGTGAATTTCTCTCAGTCTCCAGGATAATTCTTGTCTCTTAATAAATATCAATAGAAAATAGAGGATTGGCTGACTAATATAAGACAAAATTGGGATCAGGAGTCATTTTCAGAATGTAACTGGTGGATGCCAATATATATACCTGTATATTCATAACATGGATGAGTAAAGTGACTGAATTGTAGCCAATTTTGAGAATAGCACAAAAATGGGTGGGAACGAAGGTGGTGAGGATGACAAAGTGTCTGCAGAGGGATATAGACGAATTACTTGAGTGGGCAAAAATTTGGCAGATAGACTATAATGTGGGAATATATGAGCTTATGCATCTTGGTAGAAAGAATAGAGGAGCTGAATATTATCTAACTGAAGAAAGGCTGCAGAAAGCTACAAATCAGAGGGATTTGAGCGTTCTTATCCATGTAGCACAGCCTGGTGGTGTAATTTTTAAACTTGCCCACCCCCGTCCAGCATCAATATCTCCACATCATCACAAAACGCTAGCATCCAAGTTCAGCATGTATTAGAGAAGGCAAATGGAATGTTGGCCTTTATTTCAACAGGCATGGAGTATAAAAGTAAGGAGGTCTTGCTGAAACTATCCAAGGCACTAGTCAGATTACAGCTGAAATTCTGTGACCAATTTTGGGCCTCTTATATTATACAAGATATACAGACATGGGAAACATTCCAGAGAAGGTTCACTAGGTTGATACCAGGTATGGAGGGACTGTATTATAAGAAGGTTGAGTTGGTTGAGTCTGTACTCAATGGAATTCAGAAGAATTAGATGCAACCTTATTGGAACATACAAGGTTCTTAGGGAACTTGACAAGGTGGATGTTGCCAATACAAGGAGGGTGTATAAACTATTGAGGTGTGATAATGCAACGTCAATTGTCCTAATATAGACTGGAACATAGAGCAATGGGGGGAAGGTTTCTGATGTGTATTCAGATAGATTAGCTTGGTAAGTATGATTCTGGCACAGTGGCACTTTGCTAGATGCGGGTCTGGTCGAGATTTGTTTTGAGTGAATCAAGAGTTAGGGAACTTTAAGGAGATAGTGACCATAGTATCATAATATTTAGGCTAGCTTTGGAAAAGGACTAGAAGTAATTTAAAATAAAAATATTAAAGATAAGAGGGGCCAATTTCAGCAGGGTGAGAGCAAAGTTTGGCAGGAATATTATTATAAAATGGATTGCCTTTAGAGAGGGGGAGATGGTTCAGGTACAGTTAAGATACGTTCCTCCATGAAGGAAAGATAGAGTTACCAAATCAGAGCATATTAGATGACGAGAAATTGAGAGTAAGATGAAATAGAAAAGGTGTATTTGACAGGTGTGAGGTTCTTAATATGTGGGAATGAGAGTAAATGTAGAAAGATTAGAGTTGAAGTGGGAAAAGGAATGTGCAAGGCAAGAAATATCATGGGAAGAGACTGGCAATTAACATGGAAGGAAACCCAAAAGTTGTCTGGAGAGGTATAAATAGTATTAAGAGGAGGGAGACAGTCATGCAGGAGTCAAAAAGAGAGTCCACATAACGAAACAGAGGGCATGACTGAGTCACTAAATTAGTACAATAAACAGAAAGTGTTGGAGAAGCTCAATAGATCTTGCAGCATCTGTGAGTAGAGAAACATAGTTAATGCTTTGAGTTCAATATGGCCTTTTCAAACGTTTTTCTTTCAAATTATACTGAAATGCTGCATAATACTGAAATTATTCATTTACAAAATAGTTCCTTGAGTTCATCTTTACCAAGGAAGAAGTTACTGCAGAAGGTCGTCATGAAACAAGTACATCAGACAATGGATTTGGCGATGAGGTGATATTGCAAAAGTTAGCTGTGCTTAAAAATTAATGATTTGGAGGTGCCAGTGTTGGACTGGGGTGTACAAAGTTAAAAATCATACAATAGACAATAGACAATAGGTGCAGGAGTAGGCCATTCAGCCCTTCGAGCCTGCACTGCCATTCAATATGATCATGGCTGATCATTCCTAATCAGTATCCTGTTCCTGCCTTATCTCCATAACCCTTGATTCCACTATCTTTGAGAGCTCTATCCAACTCTTTCTTAAATAAATCCAGAGACTGGGCCTCCACTGCCCTCTGGGGCAGAGCATTCCACACAGCCACCACTCTCTGGGTGAAGAAGTTTCTCCTAATCTCTGTTCTAAATGGCCTAACCCCTATTTTTAAGCTGTGTCCTGGGGTTCGGCACTCACCCATCAGCGGAAACATGTTTCCTGCCGCCAGAGTGTCCAATCCTTTAATAATCTTATACGTCTCAATCAGATCCCCTCTCAATCTTCGAAACTCAAGGGTATACAAGCCCACTCGCT
>NC_057710.1:139497869-139531040 GCF_004010195.1 Chiloscyllium plagiosum | reverse complement strand
AAAGAACTCGAAGACCTCAGGCTCATCCGAGAAAACGAGATCTTTCTGGACAAGACCTTCAGCGATGGTCTCAAATTGCAGATTGAAGCTTATTGTATTATGGTCACTATTTCCCAATGGCTCCTTCACTTCGAGGTCCCTGATCAATTCTGGTTCGTTGCACAATACCAGATCCAGAATTGCCTTCTCCCTGGTCGGCTCCAGCACCAGCTGCTCTAAGAATCCATCTCTGAGGCACTCCACAAAGTCTCTTTCTTGAGGCCCCATACCATCCTGATTCTCCCAGTCTACCTGCATGTTAAAATCCCCCATAACAACTGTAGTAACATCTTTGCGACAGGCCAATTTCAGCTCCTGATTCAACTTACATCCGACATCCAGACTACTGTTTGGGGGCCTGTAGATGACTCCCAAGAGGGTCTTTTTACCCTTAGTATTTCGCAGCTCTATCCACACTGACTCTACATCCCCTGACTCTAGGTCCCCCCGCACAAGGGACTGAATATCCTCCCTTACCAACAAGGCCACCCCACCCCCTCTGCCCGTCAGTCTATCCTTACGATAGCACGTGTAGCCTTGAATATTCATTTCCCTGGCCCTATCCACTTGAAGTCACGTCTCAGTTATCCCCACAATATCGTATCTGCCAATTTCCAAAAGAGCCTCAAGCTCTTATGTCTAATGCTTCGTGCATTCATGTATAGTATTTTTAATTTGTTACTGCTCTCACCCTTCCCATCAACCCCTATTTCACTCAACCTTACAGCACGATCCCTTTCCGAGTTTTCTGCCTCATTGATACAGTTGTCTTTCTTGACTTCTGTT
Source organism: Chiloscyllium plagiosum (assembly GCF_004010195.1). Taxonomy (NCBI): domain Eukaryota; kingdom Metazoa; phylum Chordata; class Chondrichthyes; order Orectolobiformes; family Hemiscylliidae; genus Chiloscyllium; species Chiloscyllium plagiosum. The sequence continues at coordinate 139,530,215 of NC_057710.1, read as the reverse complement.
GTTCTAACTTTCCCTTCAATTTCCTTTTTAAACATCCAGTTTGTCCCCTCACCCCCGCTACTTAGTTTAAATGTAGCGGTGCTGGAGTAGAAAACCTGCCTGCCAGAATGCTGGCCCCTAACCTATTAAGGTGCAAACCGTCTCTCTTGTAGAATTTATGCTTACCACAAAATATACCCCAGTGATCCAAGAACTTAAATCCCTGCTTCCTGCACCAGTTCCCCAACCACACGTTCAAGTCCATTATCTTCCTGTTTCTGGCCACAACAGCCCGAGAAACTGGAAGCAAACTGGAGATAACCACCTTGGACGTCGTGCTTTTCAGCCTTCTTCCTAGTTCTCCTAAGTCCCGCTGTAGTATGTTCCTCCTCTTCTTCCCGACATCATTTGTGCCGACATGTACCATCACCTCTGGCTCTTCACCCTCGTCCTTGAGGATTTCCTGCACTCTGTCCGCGATGTCTTTCACCCTGGCACCAGGATGGCAACACACCATCCTTAAATCCCGTCTGCTGCCACAAAAACTCCGGTCAGTTCCTCTCACGATGGAGTCCCCTCTTACCACGGCTTTGTGCGATGTCCGACTCTTCCGCTCTGCCTCTGCGCCAACTTTTGATTGACAGACCTGGCCGCCTTGCGAACTGGCAGTGTTATGGTCCAACGGCTTTATTTGGAAGCTTTCAGAATGCTGCTCCTTCATCAGATGGTTGTTGTGGGAACTGGGGAGTACAGGGATAAGGTGGGATGCTGTTTGGAGTGTTGGTGCAGACTCGATTGGTCAAATGGCCTCTTTCTGTAATGTGGGATTCTATGATTCTGTGATAGAAAGCATCTGACGATAGTGAAGAGTTGAAGTTGTGACAAAACTGGCCACAATCTTCCTTAGATATAAATTGTAAATGTTGCACCCTTATCCAAAACAATTGCATATTGATAAATCCACTGATTCCACCCCCGCCAGTTTAACCTTGATGATGGCAAAACCTTTGGAAATGATAATCTGGGCCAAAAATAATAATAATCTGGAGCAATCTTGTATTCATTAGTGAAAGCTAGCACAGATTTAGTAAAGGCTTTTAACAAGTTGATTGCTCGATATGTGCAATACTGTTAATGCAGTGTTTATGGTTTTCCAAAAGTGTTTGGTAATATGCCAGTTTATAGACTTGCCATCATGTGAAATTATCAAGGAATAAGAGGGTAAGTGGCAGCATGGATACAACTCTGGCTAAGCAATGTCAAACTGAGCATAGTGTTGAGTGGTTGTTTGAACTGTAGGAATGTAAATGTAATACCTCTGATATCCCAGAGGTAAGTAGTAGGGCCTCCATTTTTTTGGGGATATACGAATGATCTAGATTCATTTCAGAGAGTATAAATTCAAAATTTATGTATGACAGTAAACGTGCAAGAATTGTGGACTATAAAAGTGATAGTGATAGACCTCAAGGGGTGAGACAGGATGGTGGATATACTTGGGCTCCAAGATGGCATGTGATGCCAAGAATGCTAACGTAGACAAGCTGACACTGAGGTCACAGTGTTGTAGCCATTGCTGCTATTAGGGCAGTCAACTAATTTGGAACAGACTCATGGTTTAGTACTATATTACATTTAGTGTTGCCTTTTTTTCTACCAGGGCTCTGATTATTATGTGTAAGTTATCTGCCTAGTTTTCACATTAAACTGCTCATACTCAATCACACACAGTCTTTCACACATACACACTGGCAGTTCCCACCTCAAATCTGAAACTGTGAGGATATGCTTTCCTTTGGAATACTAAAGGTTAGTGGAATTTTCCCATCCTGTGACGTCTCTGCACATGAATTTATTTATCAGAAAAATAGCCACCTTTCCAGTTCTGAGTGAAACAATGGGCTGTAATCAGTTAATAGATGGTTGGTCTTTAAAATAATAAGGTGGGACAGGAGGGTTCAGCTAAAACCAAATTCATAAGGCAAAATCAATAAAAGCTATAGAGCTGAGTAGGGTAAGACGACATAGTATGTGTAAATAACTTGCAGTGATACAGTATAGTAACTAAGACCACATTAAGGAAAAATTGCTAAAAGACATTTTTCTGAATATATTAAGCATTCATAATGACATAGAAGATTAAATGATGCAATAATTTCCTTGAATTCCCAGAGCAGTAATTGCTGTTTTATAGGTTGTGGTATTGTTTTGGAACTTTGGGGGATAAAAGATCAAAACAGCGGCACTTTAAAAAGGTGGAAGAGAGACAAAGACAGTGAATCAAACGAAAAAGAAACCTACATTGCTGTCTGGCACAGCAGTGAATCTGCACAGCTACTACCTTTGCTGTTTGAGTTTATGTACCTCAGGACATCAGAGTGCATCTGAGAAAAAAATAATAAACAGCAAAATTCATAGCTGACCTTGGAGGAACCTATGTGGGGGAGCTCACGTCACAGGAGTAGCTAAGTGCAAAGTTTTGTTTTCATGTAACCTTGCTGTTTTTTGTAAATCTACAATAGTGAATAGAGTGGGTTCTTTTTTGATTATATTTTTTATTGAGATCCTTCTCTTAGTTAAATTCTAAAAATATAAAACATTGGTACTAATTTAGTCTGGAGCAGTGTTTTGTAGAGCCGTAAGAATGTTCTAGTTTCTGGGTCTGTAGATTGTTAAAATGCAAAGCTGGTCTTTAGTAGAGTGATGTGCTCTTCCTGTCGGTTGAGGGAGATCTGGGAGAGTTTCCATGTTATTGATGATTATGTTTGCAGTAAGCGTATTTGTTATAAATCCTATCAGATTGCATGGATTGGTTGGAGCAACAGTTAGATGCTATGAGGAATTTACAAGAGCTGGGGATGTGATGGGATGGCAGCAGAGATCGAGTAAATCCTTAGAGTATAAAGGCAGTAGCAGTTAACTTAAGAGGGAAATCAGGAGGGTAAAAAGGGGACATGAGATAGCTTTGGCAAAGATGGTTAAGGAGAATTCAAAGGGATTTTATTAATACATTAAGGACAAAAGGGTAACTAGGGAGAGAAAGGGTTCCCTCAAAGATCAGCAAGGCAGTCTATGAGTGGAACCACCGGAGATTGGGGAGATTCTAAACGAGTGTTTTGCATCAGTGTTTACTGTGGAGGAGGGCATAGATATAGGATGTGGGGAAATAGATGATGATATCTTTAAAAATGTCCATACTACAGAGGAGGAATGTCTTAAAAAGCATAAAAGCAGCTAAATCCTCAGGACCTGATCAGGTGTACCTTAGAACACTGTGGGAAGCAATTGCTGGGCCCCTTGCTGAAATATTTGTATCATTGGTAGTCACAGATGAGGTGCCAGAAGACTGGAGGTTGGCTAACGTGGTGCTACTACATGAGCATTTTGGAAAGGCAAATCAGGGCAGGACGTTTACACTTAACGGTAAAGTCCTAGGGATTGTTGCTGAATAAAGAGACCTTGCAGTGCGGGTTTTTAGCTCTTTGAAAGTGGAGTCTCAGGTACAAGGATAGTGAGGAAGGCATTTAGTATGCTTTCCTTTATTAGTCAAAGCATTGAGTATAAGTACAGGACATTGGTTAGGCCACTTTTGGAATATTGTGTGCAGTTCTGGGCACCCTCCAGGCTGGGGCTGTTTTCCTGGAGCGTCAGAGGCTGAGGGGTGACCTTATAGAGGTTTATAAAATCATGAAGGGCATGGATAGGGTAAATAGACAAAGTTTTTTCCCTGGGGTGGGGGAGTCCAGAACTAGAGGGACTAGAGGTTTAGGGTGAGAGGGGAAAGATTTGAAAGGGACCTAAGGGCAACGTTTTCATGCAGATAGTGATGTGTGTATGGAATGAGCTGCCAGAGGCTAGTATAATTGCAACACTTAAAAGGCATTTGGATGGGTATCTGAAGAGGAAAGGTTTGGAGGGATATGGGCCAAGTGCTGGCAAATTGGGACTAGATTAATTTAGGGTATCTGCTTAGCAAGGACAAGTTGGATCAAAGGGTCTATTTCTGTGCTGTACAATCTCTAAGACTCCTGGTAGAGATATATGAATTTGACTTCGTAGCCATTATTGAGATACGTTGGCAGAGTGTTGATAGCTGAAAACTTAAATATCCCAGGATACTTAACTTTTCAAAATTTGACTCAATGGAGAATGAGGTGGCTTATCCTGAATGTTAAAAGTATGTGTCTTAATAATACTTATAATGAAACATAAGAGAAATGCATTAATGAGAATGGATCTTAGCGAAGGAAATTCGGGTGCAGTATCAGTGCAGGTGGAACTAGAAAATAAGAAAAGGATAGAAAATGTTGATTCAAGTAGTTTAATGCTGCTGGACAGTAAATATAGTTTTGAACAGAATCCCTATAGTACAGAAAGAGACTATTCGGCCCGTTGAGTCTGCACTGACCCTCCAAGGCCACCCAGGCCAAGTCCCTATCTTATTCCTTGACCCTGCATTTAACATGGCCAGTTTACCTAAATTGAACAGCCTTGGACTATGAGAGGAAACTGGATAACCTGAGGAAATCCATGCAGACAAGGGGAGAAAATGCAAACTCAACACAGACAGTCACCCAAGGCTGGGATGAAACTTAGGTCCCCGGGGCTGTGAAGCAGCAGTGCCTACCACTGAGCCACCATATCACCCTAAATGTGAATGAAAAAATTAGAGTGAATGTCATAAGGTTTAATATTGAGATTAAAACTGTTCAATTACATTGGGCATATTGAACTGAAAAGGTAGTTTGGAAATTGAGTCAACAGAATACATTGGGATAATACAGTAATTAACCACTAATAGATTGGGCTATTTTAGACCTGGTATTGAGTAAAGAGATTGGGTTAATTTGGATCCTGTGAGGAAGTGTGTTCATACTATGAAGGATCAATTATAATATATCTGAATATACTGACAACAGAAAGTAGGTGAAAAAGCTGTGAACGGAGGGTGTGAAACTAGGCGAGTTGCCGAACTCAATGGAAAACATTGCACATATCGTGCCAATAATGCAGCATGGCCCAAGTGGAAGCCAGCTAGGCCTGTCTGCTTTCCAATTGACTGTCGTGATCTTTGGATTTGCTCTGAGCAAAATCTTCTTTGAATTAGAATATTCATATGTCTTAATTATTTAAACAATAGTGATACGTCTTAATTTAAAGTAATGCAATGACAAAGCCATATTAGTATGCATTAACAAAAACAGAAATTTATGGAAAAGCTCAGCAGGCCTGGCAGCATATGTGGAGAGAAATCAAAGTTAACCTTTCGGATCGAGTGACCCTTCCTCAGAACAGTTCTTTTGGTTTTTATTTAGTATGCATTAACTTTAAACTAAAATAAATTGTTTTCTTGCATATTTAACAAGAGAAATCCGGCTTACATATTACTGATTTTTCTGGCTATTAAAAAGATGTACCTAAATAAACATTTCATACAAATTAATTCCTAATAACAAAATATTCAAGTTAATATTGCTAAAAGACCAAAGTATTCAATTAATATTGGCTTTGTAGATCTGTACGCATTCTATTCTCTCCTCAGTTGAGCATGATCATGTTGGGCTTATAGTAAAATATATGCATCTATATGTATTATGATAATGATATATAAATTATTATCGTTTCTCAGTGTCAAACACATGTTTGTCTCAGATGACATATATCCTAGGAGGCAAGAACATGAGATCTTGTGTTTATATTGCCCTTTTATAGGTCCTGAAGGTCCCACAGTATTTAAAGGCAATTAACTGGTCTTTTTTGTGTAAGTATAGTTATAATGCAGGGAAATGTATTGGACTATAAACGTGAATTATAGGAGGCATCCTACATTTAAGTGCTTTTGCCTGTGAGTTTATTATGAAAGCAGGAGTACTTTATGAACAGAGTATTAATTCAACGAGAGTACAGGACTGTATTCGTTTGTAGCATATAGGGACATTTAGCCAGGTATCATATTTTTCTTTAAACTATTGGAAAGCCGATACATAATTGAGAGGGGGTTGTCCATAGTGACATTAACTTTCGTTTTTCTTCCACTAGACTGTTTGAATTTAATTCACTGCTTGTTCATATAAAATTCCCTTGTGTATATTTTAACCTTTTTAAAAAAAATATTAATGATTGTCCTGACATAGTGCACATAAGAATTGTAAAGAAAACATATGCTGCTGACAGAAATGAAAATATTTATTCTGAATTTCTTCAGACTTTCTGGCACTATAACTCTGTTGGACTCCAACATGCAGTGACAACTCTGATTTGAAGCACAGAAGAAGAGATTTGAGGAATTTCAATGCGATGATGTTCACTGGAGTTGTTAAATTATACGACATTACAACACAAGGGAAGCAATTTGATCCAATGCCCATTTTGAAAGATGCCAGATTTTCTATCTGACCTGTCATTGAGCTAAATAATTCCATGTTATGATAAAAATACTTAATGGGAAAATACGAAGAACAGTTTCCACATTTTACTTCTTGCAATAGTCTTGACAATCAGTTTAAAAATCTTCAACTATTTACCCTTTTAAATTCTCTCAGAACATTCCAGTATGAAACAAAGTCAAGAATTTTTTAAGAAATAGAAACTCTCCCTGCTGAAAATTTGGTCCATAGTTTCAACACCATTCACGCAGAACTATGGTGAAGAGAAAAGAAATATCACAATTCTCAAATGTCTTTCCTACTTGAACGATTCTGTATTGGGAGCAAAACAGTTGCTGCTATCCAGGATTTCCTTAGGGTCTGGATGCAGTGTCAGGTAATTAGAGTAAAATAGGTGCAAGGAGTCAAAAGAGGAGGAGAATTGGTCAGGAAATGGCAAATGTACGCAGAGAAAAGAATCAGCCAGGTATTACAAGGAGTGGAGCCATTGGGAAGGCTTCCTCTGACAGATTGAGGATCATAGAGATGTAAAACATGGAAACAGACCATTCGATCCAACTCATCCATGCCAACCAGATATCCTTAATTAATCTAGTACCATTTGCTAACATTTGACCCATATCGCTCTAAGCCCTTCCAATTCATAAACCTATCCAGATACCTTTTAAATGTTGTAACTGTAACAGCCTCCACCCTTTCCTCTGGCAACTCATTTCATACACGTACCACTCTCTACCTGAAAAAGTTGTTCCTTAGGTCCCTTTTAAGTCCTACCCCTCTTACCTTAAACCTGTGCTCTCTAGTTTTCGACCCCAGGGAATAGACATTGTTTATTTACCCTATCCATCCCCCTCATGATTTTATAATCCTCTGTAAGGTTACTCTTCAATTTCCGATGCTCCAGGGAAAATAACCCCAGCCTATTCAGCTTCTCTCTAGCTCAAACTCTTCAACCTTGGCCACATCCTCTGTAATTAAAGTGACTTCCTTACAAGTTGCCATGTGTCAAAATTGACCTTGAGTCTTTTATCTTGTGGAATCTGGAATTAAAAAAGTTGTTAATTGGGAAAAATGTTTTGTAGAATTCTGAACATTCATGGCTAGTGTCATGAGACTTTAGCAACAGCAACAGGGTATTCAAATATATTGTTAGGATGGTCAAACACAAAACAAGAAGCATTGTTTTGTCCTTGACCATCTTGGTTTTGATCCTAAATCTCATCCTATTCACAAATTTACCTGCCACCAAGAGTGCTCAGGTATAGAACTCTCGCAGCTAACTCCAAGTTGTTGACCTAGTCCATATTGTCCATATGAGGCCATTCTGTTTTGATGGGACAGCAGAAATATCCATCCTAATATAAACACTAAGGACCATGCCAAGGAACAGACCAAAGCAAAAATAACATGAGGTCTTTTTGAGTATTCCTTTTTGAGATAGTCCTTGCTTTTGGCATTTACCATCTTTCTTACCCAATACAAACTTACTGCAGTTCTTGTGTTAAACATACCTGTTAGGCAGTTGGTTTGCTTGGTAAGAGTTCTGGGGCAACCAATAAATGCGTACAGCATCTCTGTTGAATTAAGGAGGCACACAATTATATTAGGATTATTAACAAATAAGAGCAGGAGTAGGCCATTCTGCCCATCAAACCTGCTGTGCCATTCAAATAGTTCATGGCTAATCTTATTGTGACCTTACTGTACTTTTCTGCTTGTCTCTATCATCATTGGCTCAATTGAGCCGGTAGAACAATAATCTTGACCCAGGAAAATCTGAACTGGAGTAAATACCCGTGGAACCAAATTCTTACCTGCCCCAAGGGCAATCTTTCAGAATTGCAACCATTGCAAACACACCATTCTATGGGTTTATCTTTCACTTTGACTGCACGGTGTTGAAATCAACATTTGTTACACAATTTTTCTGACTCAATTTTTCTGTGTGCCTCACAGTGCCTCAAAACTGTGGAACTTCATAATCTTTATACACAGCAGGCTTTTACTGAGGTTTCTCTATCAATACAAATGAGAGTGTTTGTAATGTTTAGTTTTGTTTGTTTCCAATCGTTTTCTTTTCATACTGAGAAAAATTCTACCTTTTTTTTCCCTATCTTTCCTTCCCTTGAAGCTATTGAAAGAGGAACATTTTATGATTCAATGCAGATGTTGTGACTTCCTTGAATCTCAGTTTTACTGCAAGTATTCATAAAATAAATCCTTCCATTTTAAGAGAAGTTCCCACAAAAGTGCACTGCAATGAGAATTCTGTTTTACAGTATGTCTGTAGTTTAACAAGTTGGCTATTTATGAACACTTAAGAACTCATGCTATATTTCAGAGGTCTCTGTAGCATGGCGAAGTAATCAAATTGTGAAAAGTTGCATTGTATCTCTGAAAGCAATATCTTCAAACCTGCATTAAGCTCTTGCTCTGGTAAAAGATTCCTAATTTTAACAGAGTCTGTAGTCTCTGAAACATCGGATTGTTTTGTAATTGTTACATCTGTGCAACATTACCTGGCACAATATTTTCAACCAGTGGTCTGTCAGGAAGCAGCTATCTCCTGGCAAATTATTGGACAACTTGCCGTGCAAGGCATGGATGTGGGAAAGGAAACTTTGGGAGTATCTTGTAGCAGGGAATGGGCCTAAGTTTACAAATGCTGCCGATTTGGGAAACCTGAAATAATAAAAAAGAAAATGTTGGCTATAGTACCTGTGGACAGAATAATAGAGCTTCAGGTTGATAAATCTTTAGCAAAAGGCCTAAAGTTGCTTCAAAAGGGTGTTCCTGCCCTTCAAGGCTGCTTCGTGTTCTAGATCTCTTCTGACGTGGCTCAGGCTGGCGGGAATGCCGCATGTTCCCAACTCAGGCTGGAGATAGCATTGCAGTGAGGATCTCATATCAGCATCAGAGGGAAATGGGTCTGGGTGGGTTACTCTTCGGAGGTCGGTGTGTACTGGTTGGGCCAAAGGGCCTGTTTCCACACTGTAAGGTATCTAATCTAATCGTCTATTTGGCATGCTTCTGAAGTTCCCTTTATTCTTCCCATAAGCTTCTATCAAAGTTACATTTCCATTTTTATTTTTTGATCAGTTGTCAAGTTGATTCACTTAGATGCTACCCTCACAAGCTAAGTAATGAATTTGACAGGTTTTCTCTTAGTAAACCCACAAATGATGACTTACTTAGTCGTAATAGGGATAAACAATCCATCCTTATCCTCTTAATCTGTCTGCAACCTTTTATACAGTTGACCACACAACCTCCTGGAATTTTTATTTATCTAACCTTTTCATTTTCATTTTTATTTATCTAACCTTTGTGATAGAGGTGCTGCAATGGCTTATTTTCCCATTTCAACGCTGTTAGTTCTAAAGGGGCCTGAAAGATCTATCCCCCCCCCCCTGTTTCTCATCAAAACACTGTCCCCCACCTCCATGACATAGCATTAGTTTCTGCACATTGCTGATGACACCCAGCTTAATCTCACTTAAACTTTCTGTTCTTCTTAAATCATCACCTTGCTTATTTTATATCCACCGGTGGATGAGCAACAATTTCCTTAAACTAAATATTGTTTTTGGTCCCTGGCGACAATTTCATCCCTTTCTCTGACAACAACCTTAGGGTAAGCTGGATTGTTCACAAGCTCAGTGTCACATTTGGCCCCAAGATAACTTCCCAGCCACAGATCCATGCTGTAGCAATCGCACTTATTTCTTTCTCATTTACATTGCTGCTTTCTGCTTCATCTCAGTGTATCTGCTGCTAAAACCCTCATTCATTCCTCTGTTACTTCTGGATGTGACACTTTCCAACACTGTGTCCTTGCACACTTCCCACTTTCTATCCTCTGTTCTCCATGTCCTCAATCCCACCAAGTTCAATAGCTGCTGTGGTCACTGCTTGTTAAACCATGGTTTGATTTTCTCACTCTGGTGTTCAAATTCATTCAAACCTTCTGTCCTCCCAGATTTTAAATGTTGGCAGTGCCTTTAACTGTCTACAACCCAAACCCTAGATGTTCCTCCCTAAGGATACTGGAAGTAATCTTTTCTCACTTGTATATGTATAATAATTTCGATTTGTCCTTGCACTCATTCAGTCATCTTTTTGACATGCCTCTGAAGTATGTTCTTGGTTAGGAGGCTCCCTGAAGAATTGGCCTGGAAAATCAGCATGCTGATTGCCCACTGAGACCTAACGGTCCTGCTGCAAAAGGATGTCTGTACTGTTAATAGCATGTCAATTGTATTGTTAAGGTACAAAAATGAAGGATGTTGTTTAATTAAGAACCTAGGGCACATGTAAAAAGTAACAGTTAATTTATTATTAAAAAGAGTACAAGAGAGACTGCCATGGGCTCTTGTGCAGTTGTAGTATTCCTATCTCTAAGTCAGGAGGTCAGGGTTCAAGTCTCACCTGTTCCAGAGGTGTGTAAAAATGTCTCTGAACAGGTTGATTCGAAAATAGGTTTCAAAGAAAAAGAGAGACTGAGAGGACATTAAAGTCTGCAATAGGAAAATTGAAATGTGTAATTCTGCTTTCTTTAAATAAACCTATTGTCAAGGAAAGTATTTGAATTAGAATCCCTACAGTGTGGAAACAGGCCCTTCGGCCCAATAAGTCCACACCAACCCTCCAAAACTGGAGCAAATCCACACAGACACGGGGAGAATGTGCAAACTCCACACAGACAGTCGCCCGAGGCTGGAATCGAACCCGGGTCCCTGACGCTGTGAAATAGCAGTATTAACCACTGAGCCACAGCGCCACCCCATTACAAATAAAAGTTCTATTATCTAGTTTCATATTTCAGAACTGGCTTGGCATTGACATAACACATAATAATAAAGAAGAGATTAAATGACTAAAGAATCATCCATTCCAGGAGACTTATAAATAATTGAGGAGTGTTGACAACCCTTGTGTTCTGTGTATTTTAAAGAAGGACCTCACTGGCTTTGGGATGGGTGGTTTTGCTGTCTGACCAGAAACCGGCATAAAAATTATATTCTGTGGAATCTTGAGAATGGGGAATCGAGATGATTGTGTGTGCAGGTTTAAAATTCTCCCAGGTGATTTCATTAAGTGTAATTAAAAAGGCAAACATGGTATAAAAACAGAAAGTGATGGAGAAACTCAGGAGGTCTGGTAGCATCTGTGGAGAGAAAAGCAAGTTAACGTCTTGCATGCAGTGATCCTTTTGCACTTGAAATACAAACTCTGTTTCTCTCTTCACAACTGCTGCCAGGCTTGCTCAGTTTCTCCAGCACTTCCTCTTTTTGTTTCAGATTTCCAGCATTCACGGTTCTTTCTTTTGTATTGATGGGTCTTGTGTATTTGTAGTCAAGTAACATAGGTTGATATAATGCAGGTTTTTTTAACATCTTATCCCTTCACTGTTTTCACTCTGGGTGATTCTGGGTAAACTCTTACTCTGACTCAGCGTTGGTTCTGGTCAAACAAAACTCTCTGGACAAGAAATTTGTTCACATAGCACAGTCTTTCTGTCTTTCTGCACAGACTGTGCGGTAGTGCATGAGGAGAAGGCAACATAGAGATGTATCTATTGCATGTGATGGGTGTGAGAACAGGATTTAAAATTTGGACTACACAGGCCCTGTACCCAAACCTCTTTGTGCCCACACTCTTACATGATCTTTCAAAGATGCAAGATATGCCCAGCTCTAACATTCCTTTTGAGAACAAGCACCCAGATTGGAGGAAAGGTGATTTTTGACAACTATTTAGATTGCAAAGTGTCTGGCAATGTTCAGCATGTTTCTGGAAGTCTTTTGTGTTCACCAATTGCATTTGCTGCGTCTTCCCAGCAAGGGCAGAGGATCAGCTGATCTTTCCAAACAAAAGCAGCTGTAAGTATGGGGCCAGCAGTGCCAGTTTCTCTGGGCTTGCACCTTGACGGGAAAATGAACTCCAGTGTTGCAGAGAAGGAATGCTGTGCACAGTGTGCTCTGCCAATTTGGAATTTGACTCCACCATGCTCCTTGACAGGGAATGCATCACAGTATCTGACCCCATGATGCTGAGGGCCACTTCCTATATAGGGTTGAGGATTTGCCCATTGGTCCGTGCTCCATACCATTTTGTGGCACCCTGGTCTCCAAAGGAAAAGGCATGATGTTAGTGATTGAGTGATGTTTTGAATGAGTGTTTTAACGACTAAAGGTTAAGTGAATGTACATAGCGTGAGAGGGGTTTGTGAAGCTAGCATCATTAGAGTGTGTGTGTGTGTATCTTACAATGTCTGGATATTAAACAGGAGAGGCAAGGAGTGCTGCTGCGTGAGTGATGGGTTCTGGGTGCATTGAGCAGTGTTGATAGGCTGCTAAACATAGAATCACAGGCCTTGACCAACAACCTGAGATTATTAGACCCTTCCTTGATACTGTTTCCAGAATCTGGGATTTGACTTTCCTGATCAGCTCGCATTCCCTTCTGAGGTGTGTTTTTTAGGGAGAAGACAGCAGCGCCGAACCAGTTGTTCTGATGTTAGAATTACTCAGATAAGGTGGCAACAGCAAATTTGCATCTGGTATTTCACTCATCTGAAAGGTGTGGGCAGTTTGGGGCAATCTCATTTCTAGCCTTTTGAGTCAACTTTTCTTTGGTTTCCTGGAGCAAATTTTCTGGCATTTAATCCATTGGAATGGATGTGTTAAGGAGATGCTTGGTTGCTAACAATTTCTTTTGCCCTCTCAGTCTACTTCATTACCATGCTGATATTTAACTATGCTAGTCAATGGTTTCACTTGATTTGGAAGAAAAATGAAATCCTCTGAAAGGAGGAAAGGGCAAATGTGCTTGCTTTGTTGTTTGACACCAGCAGTCATGCATTCTTAAGACAGTTCCAGGGGAGTACTGTGATCAAAGCCAGCATCAGTCATTTTGTAGCAAACTAGTATGTTTACCGTGTAGCAAACATATTTCTTGACACAGCTAGATGTCAAGATATCAACTTATGCAAGCACTAGGTCTTTTCCATATGACCGTGTTTCCAAAAGGAATCATTAGTGGCAGACAATTGATAAAGAGTTCATGCAATGTGTTAGGGACAAAATTATATTTTGTGGAACAATACAGGGAACAGGCTATTTTTGACCCGTGTAAAAAGACATGATTAATTATTTTACAGTAAAGATCCTCCAGGTAAGAGTGATCATAAGATGATTGAATTATATATTCAGTTTGAGGGTGAGAGGCTTCGAGATCTGAAGCGAATGTATTAAATTTGGATAAAGATGACTAAAATGCATGATGAGAGAGTTAGCTAAGGGAAATGAATATAGATTCAAAGTAAGGTGGTAGATGAGCAACAGCTGACATTTAAGGAGATATTTCATAACCTCTGAACAAAGGTATTTTAGAAAGAGAGCCTCTACAAGAAGAATGAATTGTCTGTATCTAACTAAGGAGGTGAAGGACGGTACAAATTGGATAAAAGGACACACTACATTGTAAACAAAGTCCAAAATAGCTGAAAAACTCAACAGGTTTGCCAGCATCTGTGGAGAGGAAGTAGAGATAATGTTTTGAGTCCAGCGCTGAAGAGGGTCACGGGACCTGGAATGTTAACTCTGCTTTTCCTCCACAAATGCTGCCAGACCTGGTGAGTTTTTCCAGCAATTTAGAGTCATAGAGTCATAGAAATGTACAGCATGGAAACAGACCCTTTGGTCCAACCCGTCCACGCCGACCAGCTATCCCAACCCAATCTAGTCCCACCTGCCAGCACCTGGCATATATCCCTCCAAACCCTTCCTATTCATATACCCATCCAAATGCCTCTTAAATGTTGCAATTGTACCAGCCTCCACCACTTTCTTTGGCAGCTCATTCCATACCCATACCACCCTCTGTGTGAAAAAGTTGCCCCTTAGGTCTCTTTTATATCTTTCCCCTCTCACCGTAAACCTATGCCCTCTAGTTCTGGACTCCCCGACCCAAGGGAAAAGACTTTGTCTATTTATCCTATCCATGCCCCTCATAATTTTGTAAACCTCTATAAGGTCATCCCTCAGCCTACGACACTCCAGGGAGAACAGCCCCAGCCTGTTTAGCCTCTCCCGATTGCTCAAATCCTGGTTTATGTTTTTGATTTCCAGCATCCATAGTTTTTTGTTTGTTCACAACATAGAGTCATGTAACTTGTGGAGTGTCGGAGGGATACATATTGAGACCTCAACTCTTTATAATTTATTTTGATGTCACGGTATAAGGGGACTGACTGCCAGATTTGCTGCAAGTTCAAAAATAAGTAGGGAAACTGGTAGTGGTAAGGATAAAATGAGTCTCTAAAGGGATTTATATAGTAAAAAATTACACAACACCAGGTTATAGTCCAACAGGTTTGTTTGGAAGCACTAGCTTTTGGAGTTTGCGAGAGGTGTGGCGGCAAAGTCTCTCGTTGTCCATCCCAGTCCAACAACAGCACCTCCAAATCAGGGATTTCTATAGTTTACATAAGTGGACAAGAGTTTGGCAGATGGAGTATATTGGAGGAAATTTAAGGTTGTTCACATTTGTGGGAAGAATAAAATCACAGAATATTATTTTAGCAGAGTGTCTGCAAAATGCCTTGGAAAAGAGGAATCTGAGCATCCTTGTACATGAATCACAAATATAGTAAGTAAGTTAAGGGGCAATTAGAACATTGGGCTTTATTGCTCGAGCATAAACTAGGGAAATCTTCCCAAAACATCACAATTCTGTTCTTTTAGTCTCAGCTTGAATGTAGGATCATTTTGGAACTCTGAAACTGTTGCTTTCCTATTTTAAAATTTAGAAGTATTTGTAAACTCCCAAAATTTTGACTCGTATGCACTACCAAAAACATTCATGCTTAAAACCAGGTGAAGTTTTGCCCAAGAGTGAAGCGTGTGGTCACTTTACTATTTCTAATGATTACAGCTTTGCAGTTTTTAAAACATCTCCTGTTACCTAGCTTTGTAACCTTCTCTTAAAAGTTTAACATTCTCCGCTTCTTGTTTTTTCCAATATGTATCCAGTTATTATACTTGCATCAAAAACTGTAAATTTTGGGCTGGCAGTACTTTAGCACCCAGTGATTGCTAATTAGAAAATAACACTGCATATAAAGTTGTGAGGGTGAGTTATTTTACAGCCATAACTTATTATACAATGTGGATTTGACTTCGTGGGAAATTAATTAAAACCTGTAACTTAGCTATTTATTAAGAAACACTCTGCATTCACTTCAACAGCATTATGAAAATGGCAACATAAATTAAAAGCAACCAGAATTAATAACGTCAATGAAACACATGATATCCCTGATCATTTTCAAGAAATCTTTCAGCAGGAGGCACTATAGGGTGTAGGTTTGATATCCAGATGTTTCATTACCTGGCTAGGTAACATCATCAGTGGCGACCTCCAAGTGAAGTGAAGCTGTTGTCTCCTGCTTTCTATTTATATCTTTCTCCTGGATGGGGTTCCTGGGGTTTGTGGTGATGTCATTTTCTGTTCGTTTACTGAGGGGTTGATAGATGGTATCGAGATCTATGTGTCTGTTTATGGCGTTGTGGTTGGAGTGCCAGGCCTCTAGGAATTCTCTGGCCTGTCTTTGCTTAGCCTGTCCCAGAATAGATGTGTTGTCCAGTCGAAATGGTGTTTTTTTTCCTCCGTGTGTAGGGCTACGAGGGAGTGAGGGTCGTGTCTTTTTGTGGCTAGCTGGTGTTCGTGTATCCTGGTGGCTAACTTTCTTCCTGTTTGTCCTACGTAGTGTTTGTGGCAGTCCTTGCATGGAATTTTGTTGACGACGTTGGTTTTAGTCCATGGGTTGTACTGGGTCTTTTAAGTTTGTTAGTTTTTGATTAGCTCAGTGAGCAAACCTACACCCTAAACCTCAACCTGAGCTACAAATCTTCACAAACCTTGCAGGAGGCACTATTTTGTTCGAGCAGACAAACGCAAGTCTGAAAGAGTTGGAGAGAGTGGGGAAAGTGGGGTGGAGGGGAGTGGCAGTCTTTTTGCAGAAAAGACTAAAATTAAGTGATTTGGCTTTATTTGAGAAGCAATATATAAGATGTTTGCGGTTAATTAGTTATTGACTTCTGAAGCGCAAGCTCTAAATGTGACAGGTGGCTCAGATGCTCTTAAGAAGTATTAATGTGCTTGCTACAGCTTCATTCCAGGTGCCAGAAAACTGTTAGAATAATAATATATAGATCATATCTGTCTGAGAGGAGGGGCAAGTTGTATCATCCTGGAAGCTGGTAGATTTCTTTTAAAATGTATACAGCATGTTGGTCACATGAAACTGCATTGTAGGCCTTTCAGGTTGGCAATATAACTCAGTGATAGCATGCTTGCCTCTGATTTAGGAGGCTGTATGTTAAAGCCCCATCCAAAGACTAGAAAATAAATTTGAATCTGACTGAGGGATTACATCCCGTTGAGGGTGCCGTCTTTCAGATGACACATGACCCTATCTTGCCTTCTTGGCAAAATAAAATATTCCACAGCACTGTTGCATATAAGAGCAATAGGGAGTTTTCTTTCCTCAAATAATTTCACTGAACAGAATTCACTGTCCATCAACTCATTACTGTTTATAGCATCTTATCCTGTGTAACTATGTTGCTCTATTTTCTATATTGTGACTGATTACTAAAAGTATACTTCTTGTTTAAAACACTTTGTTGCCTGGAAGCAGGGAAAAATGTTAAAAATGCAAACCCATGTCTTTATTATTACCAGAATATGCAATAGTAAGGATGTTGTCAATCTGATCCAATAGCATTTCTTTAACAAAGTAAAAGATTGTCATTTTTAAAATCTGATTCTTTTTGTAATGGCACATTAACCAGATTCAATTTTGAATTTCATTTGTCCTTCGTTCACGTTTTATGCCATTTTTGTTTGCATTAAGTATTTGATTTGAGGTCTGTCTTCTAGAGATCTATGGCTTGGTTTGAAAATTTGTCTCACAATCCATTTGTCTCTCATTTGTCCATTGTACTTGAATACAATCAGGCATACAAATGAACTTTGCTGAAAAAGTAATTGAAATGCATTCATATATGAATCACCCTAGTTTAGCAAGTCATTTGTGGTATGGTGCACACTGCATAACCTTGTTATTTATGAAAAGGATTATAGATTTTTGCCTTGATTGTAGACAAACTCCAGTAATATGTTCCAGGGAGTTTTGCCTCTGCATTAGAAATTTGTAATCTCATTGCTTCAATCAATAAAATTAATTGGCAGTCTGCGACATGAGTTAACTATATTTGCTGCCTAATTCTCTTAGTACAATATCAAGTGATAAATTATACGCTTCTGTCGTGGCATGCAATTGTATTTCAACCAAAAGCAGGAAAAAGTCTTTATCTGTCTTATTAACAACTTGCTAATTAAGTCTCATTCTCAAACTCACACATTTCAAAACTATCTGTGTCCATGATTTTATTAGTGGACTGTACATTATATAGCAAAGTGGGCATTTCCTTTTTTTTTAGCTGAAAGATACTAATCTTGGATTTTTGGTCTAATATATTTGTATCATTTGAGCATTCTATCATGAAACTACATCTCCATCAGGACATCCACGTTTGGCTAAGGGTTTCAACAGGCTCCTCCATCTACTAAGCCAAAGGCCTTCGTCCAGACCAAGGCACAGTAAAGACCCATTTGGAGTCTGCTGCATTGCTCTTGTATGTGTCAAAAAGTAAAGGTCATGTTACTCATGTTTCTATCTTCCCTAAATTCATTTTGACCTTCTGGTGGTTCACATTCTGCTTTGTGGCTTGTTGGTCTGTTGAGTAGAACTTTTGCTAGAATCATAACACCTGCAACAAGTAGCGATCTTTGACAGTCATAGAGCCATAAACATGTGCAGCATGGAAACAGATCCTTTGGTCCAACTCGTCCATGCCAACCACATATCCTAAATTAATCTAATCCCATTTGCTAGCATTTGGCCCATATCCCCCTACGCCCTTTCTATTCATATACCCATCCAGATACCTTTTAAAAGTTGTAATTGTACTGGTCTCCACCACTTCCTTTGGCAGCTCATCCCATATACGTACCACTCTCTGTGTGAGAAAGTTGCCCTTTAAGTCCCTTTTAAATCTTTCCCCTCTTGCCTGAAACCCATGCCCTCTAGTTCTGGACTCCCCCATGCAGGGAAAAAACCTTGTCTATTTACGCTATCCATGCGCCCCATGATTTTATAAACTTCCACAAGGTCACTCCTCAGTCTCCACTGCTCCAGGGAAAACAGCCCTAGCCTATTCAGCGTCACTCTATAGCTCAAACTCTCCAACCCTGGCAACATCCTTGTAAACCTTTCTGAACCCTTTCAAGTTTCAAAACATCCTTTCTATAGGAGGAAGACCAAAATTGCACACAATATTCCAAAAGTTTTTGCCTTCATTATATGTGCACATGAAGAATCGCGACATCCTTGAACTCCCAGGGAATAGTTTGATGATGCACCTTTTCTGGTATAATTGTGAACTTAATAGGAATCAAATAGTAGGGCAATATTAATAAGTTGGATGTAATTCAAAGAGCAGAAATGTTTGGAACTGAAACATTTTTCATCAGACCCCAGATCATTTGTATGACAGATTATAAAATCCCTAAAGTGATGCTTTTTCAAAGAACAAAGAAAATTTACTGCCCTCCAAGCCTGATCAAAATGTAATGTCTAAACCTGTTGGTCAATTCCTAAGCATCTGTATCCCTCTACTCCCCACCTACTCATGCATTTATCCAGATACATCTTAAGTGAATTTACCATGCCTGCCTCTACACCTCTATTGGCAACGCGTTCCAAACGCCTACCACCCTCTGTGTGAAGTATATCCCCCTTAAACTTTCCACCTCTCACCTTGAAAGCGCGACCTCTTCACCCTGGGAAAAAGCTTGTCTCTATCCACCCTGTCGATCCCTTCATGATTTTGTAAACCTCAATCAGGTCCTCAATCTCATTTTTTCTAATGAAAATAAACCTAACATACTCAACCTCTCTTCATAGCTAGCACCTTCCATACTAGGCAACATCCTCATAAACCTTCTCTGCTCCCTCTCCAATGCGTCCACATCCTTTTGGTAATGTGGCGACCAGAACTGTACACAGTATTCTAAATGTGGCCGAACCAATGTCTTGTACAATGTTAACATGACTTGCCAGCTCTTATACTCAATACCCTGTCCAATGAAGGCAAGCATACTATATGCCTTCTTGACCACTCTATCCACCTGTGCAGCAACCTTCAGGGTACAATGGACCTGCACTCCCAGATCTCTCTGCCCATCAACTTTTCCCAAGGCTCTTTTGTTCATTGTATAATTCACTCTAGAATTAGTCTTGCCTAAATGCATCACCTCACGTTTGTCTGGATTGAAAACCATCTGCCACCTTTACGCCCAACACTCCAGTCTATCTATATCCTCCTGTATTCTCTGACAGCTCCTTATGTTTTCTGCTATTCCACTAATCTTCATGTCATCTGCAAACTTGCTGATCATACCAACAGTGCCCTCTTCCAGATCATTTTTATATATTACAAACAACAGTGGCCCCAACGCTGACTCCTGTGGAACACCACTGGTCACCTTTCTCCATTTCAAGAAACTCCCTTCATCAAGTCTGGTCTTATTACTCAACTCTGTAATGTACTCTGGTATTGGTTCCATCAATCTGTTTTAACCTCTTCTGTAAATAATCTGAAGTATACTTCCTGGTCCCTGCATTCCCTTCCCTACTGCCACCAAAGGCAAATCAAGCAGCATCTGGGAATATCTATCTGGTACTTTAAAGAAATCCTTCCTTGATTGGTTGCTCGACGTGTTAGAAGTTTTGATAGTCTTAGCAGCTGAAAAAACATCACATTCCACATAGAATTTTATTATCTTCATCAATTCTTATTCTTATAATCATTAACAACTTCCTAAATCCAGTTTTATAATGGAATTAAGTAGACTGACATTAACTATCTTAGCTGGGGACTGATTTCACATCTATTAAAATGTTTATGATCTCAAGTCCTTATGGAGGCTTGTTCATTTTATACTCTAGTTCCAAGTTACACTCAAAATTTAATTATATAGTTGGTTTACATACTGTCCGTTCTTGGCATTTCAATGATGCAGGATCTTTGCAATTTGAACTTTTCCCTAGTGAAATCAGGAGTTTCAGTCTGTGGATTCCTTGTTTCTCCTTCTGGAACCCTCATTTATGTTCTAAATTCTCTTGGAGTTCCAGTCTGGAAGTTATAGGAGCTGAGTGGAAACAGCTTGGAAGAAATTTCCAACCTGCATCTCTACGCTATTTTGAAAGTGGAATACACATAACACAATCCAAATTGTCTGTCACATGACCAATGAGGCTAGTTGTTCAATCCAGAATCTGCACTAAATATATTCTGTACTTTATGTCTTCAATCTCGAGAGTGTGATTCACTTAGCTAAAATATAAAAGCCAATCTAAATGAAATGCTTTGTAAATGTCTAATTCTTGAATAAGGTGGCACTTACTTCCTGCACTCAAACGTCACTATGTTGTCCAGACCTCAAAGTTAAATGTTTAGGTGAAATACAGTGCAAATTAATGTATTCAAACAGTTGATTGGCTGTAATAATGTAATACTGTGCAGTACACAAGATGCATATTTTTCAAAAAGTAAAACTGCCTTTGACTTCAGTTCAAAGTTCTTTTGGAATGCAATATAATATCTTAATACCCAGTAACTAATCAGTGGAAGTACCTAAACATACAAGTTTTATGGTTTTGTATATGGTCATGCCAATATTTTGTTCAAGATCCAAATACTTTTCTTTGTCTCAGTTAATACCCTTTCAGATGTCTGCCTGTTCATGATTCCTGCCATTAATGACTGTTCATTTTCAGTGAATCATATTTAACTTATTTTGTTTTTCCACCTTTGTTAATCGATATCCCTTCTTTGTATGCATGTTTTACTTTATCTTACTATATCCATTGCTTTATGTTTAGTTAACATTAAAGTCCATCTACTCATCCTGAATCCATCCTATTAATACATTCACCTGTCTTTGAAAGGATGTTCTTGGTTCCTCTAATGATCACCAAAAGATCAAATCGTTGCTAAGGTTTTTGTAAGAAGGACTAGGAAACGATATTTTAGTTTAATCCTTTCAAAGAATCCCATTCAACACAGGCCTGGCCAAAGATCAGTTGAAATTTAGAGGCAAGCAAAGTTAATTATATACAATACTTCTTTCTCATTACAAGTAATAGTCCTCTCAATGAATCCCATTGTGTTAGCACCAGACATGTGGTATGGCGTTGTATAGATGTATGTATCCTAACTTCAGTGCACTGCAGAATCTTGCATAACAAGATTGGCACACTTGTTATAACAAGGAGTGGGAGTTGGTTGAAATTAGTTTTGCTTGTTACTGGGGCCTTTGGACATACTTTGGGAGAGAGGACAGTGGCAGAACAGTAATTCTCAACTGTAATGCTAGACTGGAGTGCAATATAAACTGGTATGTTGATTTGAGAATTGTAATTGTCACATTGATCTTTCTAGTTTGCCTTGCATGAATTGATAGCTGAGGTCTGTCAGTCTGGGAACAGCTTTGAAAGCAGGTGTGACATTGTCATCTAGCATCTGACAGATGTAGGTAAATGAGGGCAGGGAGAGGTTGGGAAAAGGGAGAGTTAAAATTCTAAAGAGAATGCTGAGAAACTAGAACAGTGTAACAATTTGCATAAAGACAAACAGTGAGGGACAGGAAAGGGCAGAGCATTTAACTATAATTGTACATTCGTAAATGAGGTCCATGCATGAAATTGCATTAATACAAATTAAAAACATATAAATGCATGAAGTATTTGCCGAAAGATATGTCAAATAGCACTGAAAAGGGAGATAAATTGTATAATTGATATAATTGCAATTACACATACCCTGATTGCAAATGACCAAGATTTGGAAATAAATATTCAAGGATACACAATATTTTGAAAACACAAACAGAAGGAAAAAGGCGAAACTGTGGTGCTGATAATAAAGGACAGCATAAGGACTGAAGTAATAAACGATCTTAGTCAAATGATCAGGAGATTGAAATCACTGTGGATGGAAATGAGGAATGACAAGGGACAGAAAACACTAATGGCAGTAGTTTATAGGCACCATAACAATGGTTACACTGTTGAACAGAATAGTAAGCAAAAAGAATTGGAGCTTTTAGTGAAAGCAATATAATAATTGTGGACTACTTTAATCTTTTCTTCAACTGGGTAAATCCAACTGGCAAAAAGTGATAAGGAAGATGAGTTTGTAAAATGCCTTTACAACAGCTTCCTCAACTAATACATCAATGAAGAATTAAAAGCTGTGTTGCTTTAGATCTGTTTAAAGCAGGATTAATTGTAAAAGATCTTCTGGGAAAAATTCATTCAAAGTGCAGACAATTTCCATTTTTAATCGGAAAGTGAAATATCCAAGTCCAAAGCAAGAATATTAAAATCAAACAAAACCACTTACATCTGTGTGTAGAAACCAAGTTGAGGCTGATTATAAATAGATTAAAAGATAAATCAATCTTGGGAAAAGAAATACTCGCATTTATACGTTACCTTTCATGACCAACAGGTGATTAAATGTGCTTTGCAGCCAATGAATTATATTTGAAGAGTTGTCATTGTTAAAATGTAGGAAATTCATCTGCAACTTTGCACACAGCAAGCTTCCCCAAACAGCAATGAGACCATGGTAGGATAATATGTTTTTGTGATGTGGATTTAGGAATCGATGTTAGCCAGGACACTGGAAGGACTCTCCGTCTTCAACTAACAGCAAGAATACATTAACTGGCCATTTAGCTCATTATTGTTTGTGTGTTCTTACAAGTAATTTGAAGTATTCAATGTAACAATAACTCTTAAATGTGAAAATTATTTATTGTCAGTGAAGTACTTTGAAATGTTTGGGATGTTTCTCTCATATACTTTACACACATGGTGTTTGTATCTCGCTATTGGTCTTGACAAAGAGATAGAAAGGTGGCTAATTGCTCCATCAAAGACAAAAACATACTTCACTTGTGTCCAAACAAAAATTAAAAGATAGTTTAGGAATACCAATGTCAATTTTGGCCTTCAAGTGGCAGTGGAATTGTATGCTGCCAAGCTTATTTTCATCTTGCCAATGCTTCACTTGCTCCTTAAAGCTATGTGGTAGCAGAGCCAAAAACTATAAAACAAACTGAACAGGTGACTTACCTAAAGGTCCACCCATTTCAATTGTCAAGTGGTTTTAACTTAAGTGGCTTGAGTTCCTGCAGAAGCAGGTCAGGGCCCCATTAGAAAATACAACTCAGAGTCCATTACATTTTTAGGATTATATTCAAATACAAAACATGTTTTCATCATTTCTATCATCTCTACCTATTCTCTGATTGCCCTTGATAACTTCTACTGCCTCAGCCCCTAAGGATGCTGGATTCTATTTCATATTCTTGGTGAGTTTGCTCTCATATTCTGTTTTTCCCTTTTTATGAACATTTAGTCAACCTTTTCTGCTTTGTAAAAATCCACTTTTTACAGTTTTACTACTATCTTCACAAAAATATAGACACCTTGTTTAAAACAATACCATCTTAATTTCATTGGAAAGCCACGAATGGACATTTTTTACTGCATTTTTCAATGGAAAGTGTTTTAGCTGAATATGATGAATAATTTATTTTTGTTCATCATGTCAGCTGTGACTTATGTGGTATCACTCTTACCACTTTTGTTAGAAGCATCCCAGCTCAAGTCCCACTCCAAGGCATAAGAACCAAGTATAACAAACAGGGTCAACACTTCCGTACAATACTGAAGAAGTGCCATACTGCTGGAGGTGCTGTCTACTGGATGAGAAATTAAACCAAAAAAATGTCTGGTGGACATAAAATATCCCATGGCCGTACTTTGAAGAAGGAGAAAATGACTATTTCTATTGGAGTGATCACTACTTTTCCAACAGAAGTGACATTGTAGGGTATCAGTTTAAAATACCAACAGTACAAGGTACCCTCCGTACTCTTGACAGCTGTCAACTTTGTTGTTTGCCGAAGTCTTTGTTATGATGTTAGAATGCCTGTGTTATGATTCAGTGATGGGAAATCTCTCCCTTTCTTTCAGAGTGAGAGAGAGAGAGCGACATATGCACACATCTTAAAATTGGTTACAAGAAAGGTTTATTTTGTGTGTGCATGATTAAATTTTACAATTTATGATGGAAGGTATGTATGCTAGCTGTGGCCAGATAGGAAATGTGTGTTTATAAATGGATTTATGGTTTTCCTAGCTTACAGAATTAATCTTCGTTTATGTGAAGTTATCAGGTACATAATGTATTTAGATAAATATACTATCCCTATCGATATAAGGCTGACAGTCAGTGTTTATCACTTTAAATAATACTACAGAAGGATTACAAATAATACAAGCAGCACACCTTGAGAGTAGAATTGAAAGCTGCACCTATTGTGCATAAAATAAGTTCACAATGTCAGCAGCAAGATTTTACAGACCTTTTTAAAATTTCTCATTGAGCACTTCCATGATCTCTGAGGTTTGCACTTTTGTAATTTCGGTTTTAAGATGTAGTTCCAGTCTGTCAAGGGCTTAACTGAAATTGACCATATCAATTGTAAATGCTCTAGAGAGTAAGGTTTTGCATTTGAGAAGGAACAGGTTTGTGAACTCAAAGTAGTGCAGAACATGATGTACCTAGAAACAACTGACCTTTTCAAACAACTTCAGGCACAGCAGTGTGAAATAATAATCAATATACCTCTCCACGGATTGAGACAGAAGTCACTTTGTAACATTCAAGTTGGTCAAAAATCTGTTTGAACTTCTCTAACTAGATTAATGGACTATACATTCATATACAATCTCCATCATTTATGTTGGTCGAACTGCCAGATACAACAAAAAAATCTCAACGAAAATTCAGGTGTCACAACTTGTATTTAGATTATTATTCAAACTGGACATTAAAATTGATCATTTTTAATACAGCGATCTGCTTGCATGGCTAAACTGTCAAACTAAATTGGCTCAGAGCTACCACAGCAGATATCTAAGGCCCTAACACTAACTTAAAGACCTGGTCAAAATGGCAAGCTGAGCTCCATTTTGCAAACATGTTACATTAAGAACAATTGACATGACTACTCATTCCTACTTACTTTAAACAGTTTTGCCTCTGCAATCACTTCAGCAGTGATAGTACAGACTTTGGGCACTGCAGTTGTGAAGAAGAAAGTTCATGCAAAACGGAAAAACCGAGACAAAGAGATCGTAAAACAGGAAGAATCAGATCTCACGGTAGGCTTGTTCTTCAGCACTTTGAAATAAAATATTGATCGAGATTTGTAGTTGTAGTTGACTTGACAGTTGCTGTAAGAGATGTGTTAATTGAATTTTAACAGTGACAATTTGCATTTACAGAAGAATATAGAATAACATGGAAGAAACATTCCTACAAACACATAAACAGACAAAAAGAAATGCCAAGCCAAAGGCAGAAATATCAGGGCACCTGGACAAGAACTTGGTCAAGATCTGGGTTTTGAAGAGGAAGATTGAAGGATGTTAGACTGGGTATTTCAAAGAATGGGGCATGTGTTGTTGAAGACACATTTAGAAGCATTTGATCATCACCGGGGAGAAATACAAAGGAAACCAGAGTTGAAGGAACTGAGAACTCTGAGGGTGTTTGGGAACTAAAGGTTGTAACAGAGATGGGGAGACAGGGGCCAAGAAGAGACTTGAACATAATGGTGAGATTTTACATTTGGAATCATTGAATTGGAAATTACATAGGTCAGCAAGAAGTAATTTGTGAGCAGGAATTCATGCAGGATAGGATAGGAGCAACAGAGTTTGGATGGAAGAAATTTATAATGATTAACAAATGAACATTGGAATGTGCAGGTGACAGAGGTGGTAACTGACGTGCAGAGAGAGGGAATAAGACATGTGATGGAGAGGACCGTAATCATGGGGTCATTGGTGGCAAATGTACAGATTTCTCTGCTTTTCTGATGTTCTTAGAATGGTTTTGACAGATGATCATGAAGCTGTTTGTGCTCGTTTTGATCCAAACCAAATTTGATAGATGCTTGAATGTGTTGGGTGCCACATGAATTTATAACTGTGTTCCATAGAGTAGAGGAAGCCTTGATGGGGACCATATCAAGAGGTGTGACTGTGGCTGGGGGTGTTACACTATAATGGAGGGACAATTGTGACTACCCACTCTTTCTCTCTCTCAAGAAAAAAATAAGAAGGCACTGTGTGTCTGATTTTAAATAAAAATAGCAGTTTACAATAAGTCTGATTTGGCAGTGAGCCTAAAACAAAATAGATCCCAAAACTGGACGAAAAAATTCCATTTATTGTTAAATGTCTTATCTGTGCACAGCCATTAGTCACTTCCTCTGCTTTTTTCTTTCAAAATGGATCAAACAATGCAGCAGGCCTGTGACAGAAATGTCAACATGGATACATGGTGGTGTATTGAAGTAGTAAGCAACTGGAAGCTCAGAGCCATTTTTACGGACAGAGCATAGATATTCAGCAAAGCGGCCATTCAGTCTGCATTTCTTTTCCTCGATATCCACACTGTGAACAGCAAACACAGTACATGATATTGAATGAAGTACTTCATTCAAGTGCTTCACCTGGAAACTAGGTCTGGGGTCTTCGATAACAAGGAGGAAGTAGATAAATGGTGTTGAACCTTCTGCAATTACATGGGAAGATGCTGTGGGGGTGTGAGGAGGTATTGGGAATGGGCATTTGGATTTACCTAACAAGGTGATGACTTGTATGTACACTGCTACACTGTACTTTATCTGCAGCATCCACCAATAACGTATCTGCCATGCTTTTGCGTGGTACCCCCAAACTGTTGATATATTTCTGCAGTCTGTTCCTGCCCACCTCACTGCTTACCTCCCCATGCAGTCACAGAAGATGCAACACTTGTCCGTTTAAACCACTGTGTTCCCACACTGACATTTGTGTCGAAGGCCTGCTGCTGTCTTCCAGGGTGCCTCAGCACAAGCTTGAAGAACATCATCTCACTTTCTGCTTGAGGACCTTGCAGTCTCTAGGATTTAACATTGAGTTCAACAATTCCAGAGACTGACTCCGTCCTTTCATGTTGTTTTACCCACCCCCACACCCTGGACCTGTCATGACATGGGTTGCTTTAAGCACAACTAACCCATTATTTCTTACTCTCACCTCCCATTATCACTTATTCAGCCTTTGTTCTGGCTTGGTTTACTATCAATAATCCCCTTGTCTGTCTGCCCCTTTCATATCTCTCTCTCTCGCTCTCTCTGGGCTCCATCTCCACCTCTCCATTTACCTCTCCCCAAAGCACCCCCTTGTCTTCAGCATAAGTATCACTTCTTCCAAGCTGCCTGGTAACAATTCTGATGAAGAGTCACTGGACTTGACATGTCAACTCTGCTTTCTTCTCACAGATGCTGACAAACCTGCTGAGTTTTGCCAGCAATTTGTATTTTTGTTCAGGCCTCCAGCATCCGCAATTCCCTGTTTTATAAGACTTTTTTAAAAAGATCAACCTGTTCAGGGATGTTTTACACACCTCTGGAGCAGATAGGACTTGAACTCAGTTCTCTTGGACAGGAGGTAGTCACTACGCCACAAGGACCCTTTTGTTTTATATCACTAGGTCAATGCAACTATAGAGAGATTTTCTTAAGAGAGATTGAATCGGTTGAGACTGGATTCATTGGAGCTCAGAAGAATAGGAGGTGATCCTACTGAAACATGTAAGATTCTTAAGGGGCTTGACAGGTTTGATGCTAATAAGTTGTTCCTCCTTGTGGGAGAACCTAGGGCCAGAGTGCATAGTCTCAGAATAAGATGTTGCTTGATTAGGACAAAGATGAGGAGGAATTTCTTCTCCCAGAGGATAGTGAAAATGTGGAATTCCTTACTGCAAAGGGTTTCAGGGGATTTGTTGTTAAGTATTTCAAAGCTGGGATGGATAGATACATTTTCAATCAGTAAAGGAATCAAGAGTTGTTTTGGAGAAACAGCAAAGTGGAGTTTATGATTACCATATCAGCCATGATATTATTAAATGCAGAATTAATGGGTTGAATGGCCTACTTCTACTCGAATTGAATTGAATTGAATTTATTGTCACATGTACCGAGGCACAGTGAAAAGCTTTAGTCTTGCGAGCAATACAGGCAGATCATAGAATTAAGTAGCATAGATAAGTAAATAATAGGTAAACAGCGGCAAAAACAAAAACACAGGTACAGGCGAATGTGAAGAGTTTGTGAGTCCATTCAGTAGTCTAACAACAGTAGGGCAGAAACTGTTTCGAAACCAGCTGGTGCGTGTGTTCAGGCTTCTGTACCTTCTCCCCGATGGTAGAGGTTGTAGAAAAACATTGCCAGGGTGGGATGGACCTTTGAGAATGCTGGCGGCCTTTCCTTGACAGCGGGTCTGGTAAGTGGATTTAATAATTGGTCTTTGTGATTGTCCGGGCCGAGTTCACCACTCTCTGTAACCATCTCTGATCTTGAATGGTACAGTTATCATACCAGATAGTGATACATCCAGACAGAATGCTCTCGATGGTGCACCTACACAGGTTGGCAAGGGTATTCGCCATCATGCCAAATTTCCTCAGCTGCCTGAGGTAGAAGAGATGTTGTTGGGCCTTTGTAACCAGTGTGTCCACATGAAAAGTCCAAGAAAGCTTGTTGTGGATGATCACTCCCAGGAGCTTGACAGTCTCCACTTGTTCCACCTCTGTGCAATTAATGTGTAGTGGGGCACGAGTAACATCCCACCGAAAGTCAATAATGAGTTCCTTGGTTTTGCCGGCATTGAGAGCGAGGTTGTTCTCAGTGCTCCATTTTTCCAAGTCTTCTACCTCCCATCTGTAGTCTGTTTTGTCGCCATCTGAGATTCGACCGACTATGGTGGTGTCATCAGTGAACTTGTAAATGGCATTAGTGTGGTATTTGGCGACATAGTCATGGGTATACAGTAGGGGGCTGAGTACGGAACCCTGCGGTGCTCCAGTGTTGAGTGTTAGTGACGATGAAGTATTGTCCCCAATCTTCACTGATTGTGGCCTGTGGGTCAGGAAACTGAGGATCCACTTGCAGAGAGTGGGGTTTAGTCTGAGATCACTAAGTTTAGTAATCAGTCTCGAGGGGATAATAGTGTTGAAGGCTGAACTGTAGACAATGAGTAGGATTCTTACATAGCTGTTCTTGGTGTCAAGATGTTCTAGGGAGGAGAGAAGGGCAAGTGATATGGCATCTGATGTGGATCTGTTGGTCCAATAGGCAATTGGAGTGGGTCAAGAGTAGTGGGGAGGCTGGAGTTGATTAATGCCATGACCATCCTTTCGAAGCACTTCATGACCATCCAAGTTAGGGCCACTGGGCGGTAGTCATTGAGACATATTGCATGAGCTTTCTTAGGCACAAGGATGAAGATGGCCCTCTGGAAACAGGCAGGGACAGTGGCCTGCTGCAGGGAGAGTTTGAAGATGTCAGAGAAAGTTTCTGCCAGTTGATCTGCACATGCTCTTAGTGCACGGCCTGGTACTCCATTGGTCCCATTGCTTTCCTTGGATTCACACGAAGGAAAACTGATCTGTTAGGATAGGTTCATCAGGACTTGTCAGAATAGTTGTTACCTTTCCGCTGAAATTCTTTTCTAAGCGAGCATTGAAGGCATTTAGACGATCTAGGAGGGATGTGTCATCGTTTGCTATCTTGCACTGTTTCTTTTTAGAACCTGTGATGTCATTCAGTCCTTGCCATCATCGCCCCGTGTCTGTCTGGGTCTCTAGTTTGGATCGGTATTGGTCTTAATGGCTCTGTGAAGGTCATACTTGGATTCCTTATATTTGAATGAGTCTCCTGATCTGAAGGCTTCGTGCCTGGTTTTTAGCAGGTTCTGTATGTCCTGATTCATCCAGGGTTTCCTGTTGGGGAACACCCGGATTGACTTCCTCGATATGCAGTCCACCACACACTTGCTGGTAAAGTCTGTGACGGTGGTGGCGTACTTGTCCAAGGTCTGTTTGAACGTGGCCCAATAAGCACCGGAGTTGATCCTCTGCCTCCTCTGACCAGCACTCGACCAGTATCCGCAAGGGGGTCTCCTGCTTGAGCTTTTACCTGTAAGCTGGAAGAAGGAACACGGCATTGTGGTCAGAGTTCCCGAAATGAGGGTGGGGGATGGAGCTACATGTACTCCTAAATGTTATGGACTTCATCAACTTTTACACCATTATTGCGGAAAGAGAGATGTTGGGTTGGACTCTGTTTTAGTCGAGAGTGTGCCGCTGGAAAAGCACAGCAGGTCAGGCAGCATCTGAGGAGCAGGAGAATCGACATTTCAGGCATAAGCCCTTCATCAGGACTCCATTTTAGTCAGGCTGTCTTGATGAATCAAAAACTAACGTTAGAAATTTAAAAGGAGGTTGAAGGAGGGTGAATGTCAAGCAGCACAGCACTTTGGGTAAAAAAGAGCAGGGTGGGGTCAAGAAATGAACCTGCAAGTAACCTTTGTGATTTGTATCAAGGACACCTAATTTCCTAGGTATGCAACGTTGCTCAGTCACTCAGTAATATTCTGCTTTAATTTACGTTTTCTAACCAAAGTAGATGACTTATAACATTACTGCATTGTATTTTACTTTCAGCATCTGCCATGTTCTTGCCTGGTCCACCAAAGAGTTAGACTCATAGAGGTGTACAGCATGGAAACAGACCCTTCGGTCCAACCCGTCCATGCCGACCAGATATCCTAACCCAATCTAGTCCCACCTGCCAGCACCCGGCCCATATCCCTCCAAACCCTTCCTATTCATATACCTATCCAAATGCCTCTTAAATGTTGCAATTGTACCAGCCTCCACTACGTCCGCTGGCAGCTCATTCCATACACATACCACCCTCTGTGTGAAAAGGTTGCCCCTTAAATCTCTTTTATTTTTTCCCCTCTCACCCTAAATCTATGCCCTCTAGTTCTGGACTCCCTGACCCCGGGGAAAAGACTTTGCCTATTTACCCTTTGCCTATTTGCCTATTTACCCATGCCCCTCATGATTTTGTAAACCTCTATAAGGTCACCCCTCAGCCTCCGACGCTCCAGGGAAAAATCTGCAGTCTCTTTATGCCCTTCTCATTGCCTACTTTCCAATCTAACTTTGTATCATCATAACTATTGTCTTTTCAGCAAACTTTGTTATACATTGTACAAAAAGAGAATAATATAAGAAAAACTGGTAATCTATAGGCAAATGTCAAAGCTCAAACTCCCCTGTTTTTACAGTTTTTGAAGGAGCACTTTTGCAGATGCGATATGTCTGATGTGATATTAAACAAAGACCAAACCTTCCCTGTCAAATGGATATAGAAGAATCTGTGGCTCTGTTTTGAAAGAGTGTGGGAGTTTGTCCTTGTTTCCTAGCAAGTGGTTATCCTTCACTCAGTAATGCAGAAGAAAGGATATTGGGTCATTGTCACCTTTTTATTTTTGGGAGTTTTGGCTACACAAATTGGCTGTGGTGTTTCCTACATATATCCATGACTACAGTACAAAGTACCTACTT
Source organism: Chiloscyllium plagiosum (assembly GCF_004010195.1). Taxonomy (NCBI): domain Eukaryota; kingdom Metazoa; phylum Chordata; class Chondrichthyes; order Orectolobiformes; family Hemiscylliidae; genus Chiloscyllium; species Chiloscyllium plagiosum. The sequence goes on along the minus strand of NC_057710.1, from coordinate 139,498,168 downwards.
GACTCATCCTTCTAGTGGGAGAGACCACACCATGACACCCTGCCCAAAGTTTCACTCGGATCAGTGCCATTTCCATGGTCCACCGTCTACGAGGTCCAAGTCAGGACTATGATGGAACAGCTACGTAAGAATCCTCCTTCCTGGATATAATTTGCACCCCAATATGCCAACATTTTTATGCACAGGTTCGAACAAGACTTCTTCTCTATGCAGGATCTCCAACCAACATTATACACCAGGTACATTGACAACATTTTCTTCCTCTGGACCCATGGCGAGGAGTCACTGATAAAACTACA
>NC_057710.1:139431794-139496159 GCF_004010195.1 Chiloscyllium plagiosum | reverse complement strand
TCTTTCTCTCTTTCTTTCTTTCTCTCTCTCTCACACACACGGACACACACGGACACACACGGACACACACGGGCACAGACGCGCACACAGACACAGACACCCACACCCACCCTTACAGACACACACACTCCCACACTCACACATGCACCCCCTCACAGACTTAAGACACACTACACTCACTACACACACACATACACTTTCTCACACTCACAACACCCAACCCAGACAGACACACACACCCAGACAGACAAAGACCCACATATATTTTGTGGGGTGAATTTGTACTTTCAGGGTTATATTGGACTTTGCTCAAAAACTGCATGAATTCATGTAAAACTCCGTTATCTCACTTTTTAGATTAGGATCAATCTAAACATCATGGCATAGACTGAGAACACAGAGGGCTAACACCTTCAACATATTGTTAACAGCTAACCTGAGAATGCAACTTTAAAAAAAAGGTTTTGTGATTTACACATGAAAGAAGTGAAACTATCATGGTATTCAAACAGATGAAAGACTCAACAGACAATCAATTTTTCAATGTATAATTTCAGTTACATCACACTGTAAATTTTTTCTATAAATTCTATGTGTTAGGATTGAGCCCTCCACTATCACCTGATGAAGGAACGATGCTCCGAAAGCTAGTGTGCTTCCAATTAAACCTGTTGGACTATAACCTGGTGTTGTGTGATTTTTAACTTTGCCTGGATATGTTCTGTTCCAACAACACTCAAAAAGCATGATACCATCCATCGCAAAACAGCTGCTTGATAAATACCACATCCAATCTGGGGGCAGCACGGTGGCTCAGTGGTTAGCACTGCTGCCTCACAGCACCACGGACCCAGGTTCGACTCCGGTCTTGGGTGACTGTCTGTTTGCACATTCTCCCCGTGTCTGCGTGGGTTTCCTCCGGGTGCTCCGGTTTCCTCCCACAGTCCAAAGATGTGCAGGTTAGGTGAATTGGCCGTGTAAATTGCCCATAGTGTTAGGTGCATTAGTTAGGGGGAATGGGTCTGGGTGGGTTACTCTTCGGAGGGTTGGTGTGGACTTGTTGGGCCGAAGGGCCTGTTTCTATACTGTAGGGGAATCTAATCTAAACTCTAATGAATCTGATTTGAAAATATACTGTCCTTCCTTCAGTATTGTTGGATCAGAATCCTGGAACTCCCTCTTTGATGATATTGTGTGTCTATCTATAGCCCATGGACTGCAGTAGTTCAAGAAGGCAGTGGTGATGCTTCATAGAGTGAGTCTCAAACTCAGTCTGTCAATCTCGGTGACTCACCCTCCCCCACAAATCATCATATTCCCTTCTTGGTTGCCCTCCCTGTCAATACCATCAACTGTGACCTTCACTATGTTTCCACCCAACCCATTTACAAAACTTTTCATCTTCCCCACTTTAATCCCTCCCCCACCCAGTCCCAGGTGTACCAGGTTAACATGACAAACAAAGTACCTCCATCAAAGCCAGGATAGTGTTGGCCTTATATGACCCCACATACATTACCCTTTCCCTCTCATTCTATATCAACACCGCCCTTAAATGTTGCATTGCCTGTTTTCACAATGATTGTCCCCTCTCTATCTCAGCATGCTGTTTCCAATCACTAGAATTGACTTCTCGAATTTGTCTACCTTAGCAGCAGCCCCTGATGTACTCTCCTTGACTTTCATTGAGTTGACCCCAAGAATGACCATTGCCACCCTCACGACTAACTTTTATGGACAGCAGTAGGGACTGCTGACCGACCAGACCCTTGACCAATATATGTGTGCAACTCCCCAACTGATCTACTGCAACTCTGTGAGCTGGTGATAGTGGACCTGTCAGACTGAATTTGGCCCAATTCCCTGGTTGTTATGACACTGACACCCTGGCTGTAACCAAGGAGCCAACTGACTGTGTCTAAGGCACTGGATAGACATCAGACTCTGCCTTGACTTCATGTGCCCAGACCATCTGACTGAAGGCTAGAACATAAGAAACAGGAATAGGAATATCATGTTTGACCCCACTCCTCTTGTGCACTGTTTAGTGCCAGTGCAACTTAGCCATCAGTTCTTTAAATACCTGCTGTGATCTAGGCATCATTGCTTTGTCCATGCACACTCTCACTCACACTCACATTCACACTCTCCCTCTCTCACTCACACACATCTCTCACTCACACACAGACGCAAACGCACACATCCTCTCTCTCATACACATACCCTCTCTCTCTCTCTCTCTCTCCCTCTCTCACACACGCACCCCCCCCTCCCCAAACACATACACACACACACACACACACACACGTCTATGGGGTGAATTTGCATTTGCAGATACATCCTATTTTATTTACAAAGCACATGATCTGTAGATAATCAATGTGGCATTTTATAAGTTTCTAGTTTGGAAGTAAAACCAGTCTGATTCCAGGTTGAGACAAAAACAGATTCAAAACAAGGCCTCATGCCTACAATGCATTGTCTGGCCTGAGATGTCAACTTTACGCTAATAAAACCTTAAGTTATCTTGCGGCAGTAACTTTTAAGAAATTCTGGTATTTACATATTAATCAATTTAAACTTGCATTTCCATTCTTACTGATTAAACACATAATAGCCATCTAGGTTTGTTCAATACATTCTCATTAGTTTTATGACCCTTTGATCTTTTACTAATAAATTCTGTGTCTGATGTATTCTCTCTCACTAGCTGCCCGAGGAAGGAGCAGGGCTCCAAAAGCTCAAATAAACCTGTTGGACTATAATCCATTAAAGTGTGATTTTTTTTTTGACAGTGGATTAAAGTTGACTTGCTAAGGAATTAGTCACCTTTTTCCTGTGGTGTAAATGGCCGTGATGATTTTATATTCTTGCGTTTGGTGCAAGACAAAAAGCATTGACTAAATGTCTCCCCTTTCAGCAAAATTCAATGAGTTATTAGTTTTAAAAATATTGGAGATACAGGGAAAGGCTGTAGTTCTGGGCAGGGTGATTAAAAGTTGGAGGTTGTGTGATCAAACATCCAGGAATAGGTTCAGTCAGAGATGATAGCCCAAGCGTCGTGCATATGCAGAATTGGGTCTTCAAGTATGCAAATTGCCTCTGCCTTCTTACAGTTTGGAAAAAGTGAGTCCTTAAAAGGAAATTTAAAGCCTATCTATTTTTCTGTTTTAACAGTTTCTGCATGACGCCAGGGCAGTTTATTTTTTAAAAATATTATTTTATTTGCAGAGAAAGCTCTGAACTCCTTGCCATAAAAATGTGGTTTTCAGGCTCAAATACTTAAGTGCAATTGTCAAGCTTCTGCCTCAGGGTATCTTTTCAGCCATAAAATGGATTATTGACCTCTGCAAGTTTTTATAAATATCACATCATGGAGAAGGTTACTTGTGCACAGCCAAGGTTACATCCAGAGAAATCCTACTTAATGCATAACCTATTGGACAAGCAACCTCATGCTTAGAACAAGATTATGATGAGACATTAGTTAGTGCAACATAACTTGTGATGTTGAAAGGATTGTGAAGAACAAGTCACAATCTGAATCTGAAAGATACAAAATATTTTGATGTTGCAAAGGTCGCTGGAGATTTGAGCTGAAATTGAAAAGTTTTATATGTTAGCCTGGGTCTACACAGAACAGGTTATGTTTACTTTAGAAGTTGAATTTCCAACCCAGGTGGTTTATTGGTTGACTGCCGTTAACAAATTTATAAAATTTGAATTTGTTTTTCACGCAATTAGAATGATCACCTCTTAACCTTTTTGTCAGAGCATTTTCTCAGGCTTCTGATATGAGCTCACACGCTATTTCTGTTCCAGCAATAAAGTTTCAACTTTGATCTCCAGCATCTGCAGACCTCACTTTCTCCACACGCTATTTTGGTCTATTCTACTTTCCCCAAAGTGCCAGAGGCATAGTAGAGGAAATAGGGGAAAAGGTACAAAAGATGTACCATTTTGCAGCATATCCACATTGCACTTTGCCACTGCAATAACTTGAATTTTTTCTATACACAGCCTTTATTAACCAAGGAAAAAGGTCTACATAGTGGGAAATATACTTTATCAGATGTATACGTGAGGTGTTCATGTTGCCTTGTTCCCACCCATTAAATTTTCTTCCCCCTCTCCCAGATCATTGCTATCCTTTGACTTCTTGATGTAAAAAGCGAGACAGAAGGTTTTGCCGACATATGTCGTCATGGTCAAATATGATAAATGATGTTACATTTATATAGTACCTTTTTCAGTCTCAGGATATTTCAAAACACTCTATAACCAACAAAATGCTTTTGACTTGTAATCACAGATGTAATGTGATGAACACAGTAGTCAATTTGCGAATCGTGATAACTTTTACAAATAGGAATGTGATGACGATTTGTTAATATGGTTTGGTGAAGATGTTTGAGTGATAACTATTGGCAAGAAGACTGCAGAGAATCCCATGCCCTAACTTCCCCCAATTACTTTACTTTCAGTCGTGCCATAGAGTAATTTTATGTCCATTTGACATCCTAGTCATCATCAGGAGTCATTGGACACAGATCAAGAGTGACAATCTTGACTAATTGTCTTTACACAAATAAATGATTTTTTTTGTATAAAACCTGCAAAACTCCAGCTCAAATTTATTTAATTAACATTAACATCCAAATAAATTTTGGGTTTTCCTTCATTGAGTTATTGTCTTAGAAATCCTGTTGGTGACTACTACTTACTAGCCTCTATATTACCTATATGTTTGTAGTGAACTATTATTCTGTTTCTAAGCTTCATGCTTGACTTGAGAAATGTCTTCATTTACTCAGCTGATTTACAGTTAAGACCCTGAAAACCAGTGAAGTGTTCCCTGCAGCTACTCCTCTCATACAGAGACAGATCACCTCAGAAATGCACAATAAGCTAATGTGCATTCAAGCAGCACAGATACCAGATTAATTTACAAAAAGGAAAATAAATATTGAAAATGGTGATCATTAAGTGACAAAGGAGCAATTGTTTTTTGCAGCGTTGTCACAAAATTTTAAATGCTGAAAAACCAAGGTACCATTTTCAGTCATCCCTATGTATTACTCTTTTACCCAATTAAGACCAATCTGGGAGGAGTATTTTGAGTAAAAATTCACATCAGTCTGATTCTGGGTCACAATTAATAAGTGCACAAAGTTTGAAATAGATCATCTGTTTACTGCAGAGTGTGTGCTCTTGTCAGTGGGCCAGTTTCCACAAGCAGCCCACTGAATGATAGAGCTGGAAGCTGTATTTTTGGTAAGTGGGCAGGCTTTGGGGTAGGTTTTTGGAAGATATAGAGAGTGGAGGGGGATAGTAGCCCACTTATGATAGCTGAGCCGTTAGGGTACAGTATTCCTGTGCTTCTTTTCCCAGTTTCATAGGGAATGTTTCTAAAAACATCCCTCAATAATGTTGTAAGTGATAACCACAAGAGCCATTAAATCCTGCAGATGGTGTGACTTTCATCCCTCTTGTAGGTTCTAGCAAGCAGATCCTCAACTGATGTTTAACATATTTGCATAGGCCTATTGCTTATTTTAGGCACCCCTAAAATAAGCCTAAATTTGCCTAAAAACAAGCCCCATGAATCTAGCAGCAGGACTGACATAAATGCAGATTCATCGTGAAGGTCGCCTTGAGGCTGTGCAGTAATCTGTAGACACAGGCTGCATACAAATTATTAAAGTATTGCGCTTGCTTACCTAGTGTGTCACTGGTGAAGAGTAGGTTGCCAGTGGTAGGATGTCAGATGGGTAGATGGTCAGGTCAGGGTGACAAGTAGATAGTTCATCAGCTTGTGAGGAATAAGATGCCATTTGAGTAGGGTCACGGGGTAAGGTGTCAGATAAGTAGGGAGTAGAGTGCCAGGTGGATAGGAAGGCTGGGGTACAAGGTGACAAGATAAATGATGCAGTGTTTATGAGTAGGTCAGTGAGGGTGGAAGAAAGACAGGGAAGTGGAGCAGAAGGGGCCAGATCAGTCGGGTATGGCAGGGACGAGAGGGAGGGAGAGTCAGGTCAGGAGTGATGGTGTGGGTAGTGACGCTGTCATGGTGAATTGATTTTGGCAGGGGACATGGGGTAGTTGGTTTTCATCTGGTAACAGAATGTCAGGTCCGTACCAGGGGCTGGTGGGTGGGTGTGAACCTAGTCAGAAAATTTCAAAAGCATAAGTACTGCTCTTTAGGCATTTTCATTGTTGTAGACCCTGTTTCAAAAGCAGAGTACTTTTTCAAAATGCTGACTCTACTTCTGTCCAAGCGGGAGAGCCATCAAGCAGAAGCTGGCCAGAGTTAGGCACTGTTATGTTTAAAGATTCCTCCAGTGGCCATGTTTTCCCACATGCATTGTGCCCTATGTTTCTTACCTTCCCATTGATTCCTGATGCTACTAAGTGCATGGTTCAGATACTGGAAGGCCTTCCCACTGGTCTAAATGCCCGTGTTATAAAAGCTGCCTTCACAGAAAATTGATTTACTTGCATCTGATTTCTTGGCCAATAAGAGACATACTGGGTATGTGCTGCAGGTCCATTGGATGCTCACGAAGATGCAAAAGAGTAAAGTCTTGCTACAACTAATTTTTGAGATTCAGATACCTTATTTAATCAATGTTTATCTGACATTTAAGGTATTTCATAGCATAATCAGCTACTTTTTCTGTTGGAAGTAAAAATATTAAGTCACCTTGCAGTCAGTTGTCCTATACAAAACTGGGGTAATGATAATGATCTTTTTGATGTCAAAATTAGGAGAGGAAATAAATATTGTAACTATCACTAGAGAAAAAAATGCTAGGAAAACTAATGGGGCTGAAAACTGATAAGCCCCTGGACCTGATGGGATGCATTCTAGGATATTAAAGGAAATAGCTGCAGCAATACTGGATAAATTGGTAATAATCTTCCAGAATCCTTAGATACTGGAAAAGTCCTAGAGGTTTGGACAACTACCAATATAACTTCTTTATTTAAAAGAAGGAGACAAGAACAGGTTCATGTTCCTTAGCCAGTTAGCTTAACATCTGGTATTGGGAAAATATATGTTATAAAGGAAGTATTAACAGAGTATTTATGAGTATGTAATATATAACAAGCTGAGTCAGCATGGCCATGTGAAGGGGAAATTATGCCTGACAAATTCATTAAAATTCTTTGAGGAGATAGCTAGCTGGATAGATAAACGGGAAGCAGTGAATGTGGTATTTGAATTTCCAGAAGACATTTGATTAGGTACCATACAATAGGCTATTTAATAAGGTCGGAACCCATGGTGATGGAGGTGTATATCAGGATAGATAGAAGGTTAACTAACTAATAGAAGATGTTAAGTTGGGATAAGGAGGTCATTTACAAGATGGCAACCTGTAACTATCAGAGTGCCACAGAGATCAGTGCTGAGGTCTCAGTTACTTACAACATCTGGTAATGACTTGGATGGGGACATATGAATGTACTCTAGCCAAGATTGCAGATGTCACAAAGATAGATGGGAAGGCAAGTGGTGAGGATGGCACAGAGTCTGCAAAGGGATATGGACAGGTTTAGTGAGTGGGCAAAAACTTGGCAAATGGAGTATAGTGGGAGGTGATGCAATTTGGTCGGATGAATAGAGGAGCTGAATACAGCAAACCTTTTAGTAACTGCCACTTGCGGGACCAAGAGTGTGCTGGTTGATCAAATATTCTGATTGATGAAGAGGTCCACATAATCAATGTATAAAAACACACTAATAATAGAAAAGTAATGCAAGGAGTACGCACATTGCTGTTATGTTTTACTTATAGCATAAATCACTTCAATAATAATGCAACTTATTTGGTCGGTATGGACCAGTTTGGGCCAAAGGTCCTATCTCTGTGCTGTAGGCCTCTAAACTATGCCTTCAATAAAACTCACTGGCAAAGAAACTTCTCACCCTAACCCTCAAATGCCTACTCGGACATCATGATACTACAGTAAACTTCTGGTATTTCAGGTATATAATTTTAGGTGGTTTATCAAGAATGCCAATTCACAAGCTGCTGGTTAAAGCTAAGTTGAAACTTTATTGCTGGAACAGCACAGCAGGTCAGGCAGCATCCAGGGAACAGGAGATTCGACGTTTCGGGCACAGGCCCTTCTTCAGGAATGTGATTCCTGTAGTAGGGCCTGTGCCCGAAACGTCGAATCTCCTGTTCCCTGGATGCTGCCTGACCTGCTGTGCTGTTCCAGCAATAAAGTTTCAACTTTGATCTCCAGCATCTGCAGACCTCACTTTCTCCTCGCTGGTTAAAGCTAAGTTTGCTGTAATATTTAAATGTCGAAAGAGAGCTGCAGCACTGAAAGATTTGGGAGTCCTGAAGAATGAAACACAAGCTAGCATCCAGGTTTAGTTTAATGGGGACAGGAAACAAACTGTTGCCTTAATTTCAAAGGGAATAGAGAATAAAAATAAGGAGGTCTTGCCAAAACTAGATTTAATAAGACCACACTGAGGAAATTGTGACCCGTTCTGGTCCCCTTGTCTATAAGAAAAGAACATAGAATCCCTACTGTGTGGAAACATGCCCTTTGGCCCAACAAGTCCACACCGACCCATCCAGATCCACTTCCTTGTCCTATTGCTCAACATGTACCCCTGACTAATGCGCCTAATCTACACATCTCTGAACATTATGGGCAATTTAGCATGGCCAATTCACCTAACCTGCACATCTTTGGATTGTGGGAGAAAACTGGAGTACCTGGAGGAAACCCACACTGATTCAGAGAGAATGTGCAAACACCACACAAACAGTCACCCAAGGCTGGAATCGAACCCAGATCTCTGGTGCTGTGAGGCAGCAGTGCTGACCACCGAGCCACCGTGCCGCTCATACTGGAATTGCAGGCAGTCCAAAGGAGGTTCACTGGGTTGATTCCAGGCAAGGAGGCATTTTATTCTGAGGAGAGTTTGAGGTTGGGAATGTACTCATTGCAGTTTAGAAGAATGAGGGTGAGCTTATTGAAGCATGTAAGATTCTTAGGAGAATTGGCAGGGTAGATGTGGAAAAGTTGTTTCACCTTGTGGGAGAGTCTTGGAGCAGAGGACATAATAGCAGTGAGGGGTCACTCAGTTAGGATTAAGATGAACAGGAATTTCTTCATTCAAAGTATAGTGAATCTGTGGAACTGTTTACCACAGAAAGCTGCTGAGGCTGGTTAAGAATATTCAGGTCTACGACACAGTTTTATACGGTAAGGCAATCAAGAGTTATGGCAAAAAAGTAGGAAAGTGGAGAGAAGGATGATCAGATCAACCATGATCGCAATTAATGGCAGAGCGGACATGATGGGCTGAATGGTTTACCTGTGCTCTTGCATCATATCATCTTTTGGTCAAACAACATAAGACATTCTGCTCAGTTGCAACATTTTAAATCAGTGCCTACTTTCAGAGTAAAGAAAGCAGACATTTCAATGTATGGGAGAAATGGCTTAAAACGTTTACAGTATAGAGACGTGCCCCTTCCGCCCAACAGATCCATACCAGTATTTATGCTCTGCTTGATCTTCCTCGGGGAGAAAGTAAAGACTGCAGATCTGCAGATCTTCCTCCTCTCTTAATTCATCTCCGTCCATTAACGTATCCTTCTACTCCTTTCTCCCTCTTGTATTTATCTAGCTTTCCCTTTCTCAGAGAAAATGTTTTCTTTTTAATTCCTTATTGGATATATTAACGGCTAATTTTTGGTTCCTTGCTTTGGATACCTGGAGAGATAGAAAACGTTTTCACTCCTATTCCACTGAACCCTTCAGAATATTCAAAACCTTAAGCAGATCACTGCTTAGTCTTCTCCTTTCTACATTAAAAAAGACATCAATCCCATCACGTTTTCTTGTTTGGTGATACTTTCTCAGGTCTGGTCCTGTCCTTTGCTCCTTCCCCAGTGTTTCACTTACCAGCCTTTGTGGACACTGGGGTCTAGGCTGATATTGATGCATTGTCCTGCCTGGGATCATTTATATTTCTCCTTTCAAAGTGCTTAACTCTTTTCCCATTAAACATTCTTCTGGTTTCTGCCTCAAATTGCCATATTTAATCAATTACCTCATTTCCTAAGAGCTATTCAATCAAAAACCTTCCTTTTATTCTTCTCCATAGTGCTTCTTGTGATAATCCTTCATGTCCTCCCCCATTCATCTATTCATCCATCACTGGAACGATCAATCACTTTTTACCTTTACTGAATTCCCAGGTTCCTCTCACTCTTCATTTGCTGAGGCTGTTCATCTCAGTTTTGACCTCACTCACCATGCTGCTATAATAAAATTGTAGAAAGTGCTGGAGAAACTCAGCAGAACCGGCTGATCTGTAGAGAGAGAAGACGATAAGAAATAAGAACAGGTGTAGACCATTTGGTGCCTCAAGTGTGCTTCGCCATTCGATATTGCATGGCTGATCTGACATTCGTCATGTCCACATCGCTGCCCTTTTCCCATAACCCTTTATTCATGTAACAGAGATAACATTTAGAGTCTAATAACTTCTTCAGAACCCGACCATCCGTGGGTTTTTTTAAGCAGCTGCTGCTGTTGGACCTGTCAAAAATGTTGATTCCCAAACACGTCATGTTCCTCAGTTGCCCTGATCTTCCACCCCTTTACTAGTATTCTCCATACCTAAATGCAGTGTAACCCTGTTGATCCCTGCTCCCCCCAAATGATGCTAACAGGAAGCATGCTGAGGGCTTGGTTACTGCAAGCTGTCCTTGTGGAGTCAAACTGAAAGGATTCTCCTCCTGCCTCCTGTTTTTGGCTACTCTAGCTGTTCCAGGAAATTTGGACACGTGGTACAGCCCGTCACCCAAATGCTCAATAGATCAGACCTCCCAGCACGATTACCGGCAACATTCTGCTGGCCATCCACTGAAAGGATAAGAACCGTAAGAATTGCAGATACTATAAATCAGAAACAAAAACAGATTGATGGAAAGGCTCAGCAGATCTGCAGCATCTGTGGAGAGAAGTCAGAGTTAACATTTCAGGTCGAGTGACCCTCCCTTAGATCATGTCTGACAAAGGGTGACTCAACCCTAAATATTAACTCTGATTTCTCTCCACAGATGCTGTCAGACCTGCTGAGCTTTTTCAGAAATTTCTGTTTTGTCACTGAAAGCCAGGTCCTGCTTTCCACCAGCTGCGAAGGTCACTGGGTTTTACACCAATTTCTGTCAAGCATTTATTATTTTATATCTTTTTTATTTGTCAGATCCTTGTAAACTAAATGAACCATGGAATTTGAGCCATGTAAAGGTTTTTGAAAAATTAATTTAAGACTGATTTGAGAAGTTAAACAAGAGACTCTATCTCTAGACATTAAGGAAGAAATCAGTTACCATCCCAATTAATTTTGCTTTGTTCCAAATGTCACTAAAATGAATATTGTCTTCACTTGACAAGGCAGAAGCCTATGAAGCTATTTAATTTCCCATTACACTGCTGGTAGAAGGGCTTATAATACAGTTGTATGCATCTGTCCTACTTAACCCTGGAACCTAACAAATTAATGCCCAGTTGGTTTAATCTCATTTGAACCCCTTTACTTTTCAACTTTGAATCTTCTCCCTGTGCCTCTGCTTTTCTGCAGTTACATTTTGCCCTGTTCCTTCCCCTCTTCTGAAGGGACTGCCTCATGTTAGGTAAAAATGTTAGAGGCTGTGCCAATTCTTTTAGATATAGCTCAAGTTGGTTATTAATCTAGATGGTGAGTGTGAGCAAGCTGCTCTATTCTCATCTAATCTCTACGTTTTATGCATGCAATTTACGCTATGAGTCCTGGATCCAAGTGAAGGAAGTCTGTTTGATTTTGAGCCATTCTAGTTTTTTCTGTTGATGCGGAGTGGGGGCTGGGGGAGGGGGTGGTCAACTTTTCAATCACACACTGGCTAAGCGACTTGATTTGTTTTGGATGAGTGAACACATGAGACTCTTGATTTTGTGACTTAAGGATTGGAGTTCCAGCTTTGCAATTGATTATCCATTTGTGAAGCTGCTTCCCAGCTGTTAATGTTTCCATATGTAGTTGTCTTTTGTAACGTAGAGTGTCTTTGTTTAATAGTGAACGTTACTGTGTCTTGTTGTCAATCGAGAACCTTAGCTGGGCGATTAATAAAAATTAAGAGCTTCATCCAGCTATCTGTGGCACTCAACCAGCCACGGGCAATGCAGTGACCGTGCAGGAAGCTGGTAAAGCAACACTGGCAGCTTTGCTTGTGGGCTTCCAGGAACATTCCTCCTTGTTAGGTACTCAGAGCTTTATTGAAGGATCCGTTGTCAGGAAGAGGGAGCACCAGCTAAGAATCTAACCCTCCCCGCCCTTGTGGCCAAACCCTGTTCCACACCTCCCCACCCCCACAACCTGTACCCAATGCCACTCTCATTCTGCCTTCACTTAATGGTGACCTGGGTTCCTCACTGATTCCTAGATTTGCGGATGCATTGCAACCACTGCAGTGCCTGGTACTACCTGCATTGGACTTCTGGCCTCTGAGGAGGCCTGGATTTCCACCTCCAGGTTCTTGTTCCTAGACAAGTTCTGAGACTGGCTGTGTAAGTACAGGGCTTGCACTTAATGCCGAAGAAGGCAACAAAGGGTACTCATTGACTCACCAGCCAGCAAGTATCGGCTGGATTAATTACCAACCATGGTCAAAAAGAACAGAGGCACCAAATTGTTTTCATTAGATCAAATGCTCTCTAGGTTTTCTCCTAACCTAATAACTGATTTATTGAAGAGAAAAATCCACTGTGATAACAACTAAAGAGAGCTCTTTACTACTTGATCAAATATTTTCAGAATATTATTGATGCCTCCTTACCCAATAGATATCAAAAGAGCTATTTCAGTCAATTGAGAACTGCATCTGTTAGATCTGTAATGATGATTTTTCAGGTACATGTATCCACAACTAGATATTGGTTAATTTTATGTCAATAAACTGATTTAAAATGAAATATGTTTATGTGAACAATTTATTTTCATCTTCTGATTCTCTTCAATTATCTCTTCTGGCGGTGATGACTCATGCTTGGCTCTAACAATGCAGTACAAGTAGGCATTCTTCATCTTTGAGATTTGACTGTTTTACTGTGCGTATCACTGAACATAGAAGAATACAGCGCAGTACAGGCCCTTTGGCCCTCGATGTTGCGCTGATCCAAGCCCACCTAACCTATACTAACCCACTACATATTGTGTCAGGAAACTCTCCTGCACACATTGAACAAACTGAGCAGCTCTTACATGCTGATTTCCTGAGATCGGGTAGCTGAAGAGATCAAGATTGAATCTGAGGGGAGTGATTGAAATTAGTTTGAAGGCAACAGTAGGAGGGAGGGAGGGAGGTCTCATTTTGGCCTTATCGCTTCATTCCAATACTTCTGGGGCTGCCCAAGATCTGTCACCACCTTCTACTCTGTGCAGGGGTCGCTAGTTTAACTTGGACAGATGTGAGAAAAATGGCTTTGATTCCATCCTTCCAAAACAGCATATGCAACAGGAAAAGGAGAGATGGATCAGGATAATCTTGATGGTCACAGATGGTGAAGTGGCAGATGTCAGATTTTTGAGTGGTGAGATAACGACCAACTTCGCCTACCCGTATCCCTGCTATTTCTCCAGAGATTATAGCGATGGATCTCTATATTCTGTAAATGTTCTATTATCCAGCATCTGTGGGACCAGAAGTGTTTACAAGATAATCAAGAGGTCCATATAACCAATGTTAAAAACTCACAGTAAGTCATAGAAATATAATGCAGGGGTATACGTATCACTGTTATATTTTATTTGATTGATTTGATTAATTGTCATGTGTACCTAAGTACAGTGAAAAGCTTTGTTTGTGAGCAGTACAGGCAGCTTATTGTAAGCCAGGACATGCAAATCATAGAGTGCTTAGACAGAGTGAGGCACACAGGATTACACTGCACAAGAGGTGTGTGAAGCAAGGTCAACATTAATAAGGTCAACATTATTTGAAGTTAGGGAGTCCATTCATCAGTTTAATAATGACAGGGAAGAAGCTGTTCTTGAACTTGTTGCGTGTGTTCAAGCTTCTGTAACTTCTGCCTGTTGGAAGAGATTGTAGGAGAGCATTACTGGGTTGGGAAGGGTCTTTGATGCTGTTGGCAGCCTTTCTATAGCAATGAGCCATGTATATGAAGTCCATGGATGGGAGATTGGCTTCTGTGATAATCTTGGCTGTGCACGCAGCCTTCTGAAGTTTCTTATGGTCCTGGTCAGAGCAGTTGCCGTACCAGGCCGTTATGCACCTGGATAGTATGCTTTCTGTGGTGCATCTGTAACAGTTGGTGAGGGTCCTTATGGACATGCTAAATTTTTTAAGCTGCCTAAGGAAGAAGAGGCAATGTTATATTTTCTTGACCACTGCATCTGTGTGGGAAGTCCAGGACAGGTTGTCGGTTATTGTCGCTCCTAGGAACTTGATGCTGTCCACCGTCTCAATTTCTGCTCTGTTGATGTTGACGTTCTTCTTTCTTTCTGAAGTCAATGATTAGTTCTTTTGTTTTGCCAACATTGAGAGAGAAATTGTTATCATTGCACCATGACATCAAGCCCTCTATCTCCTTTCTGTGTTCTGACTCATCATTGTTTGATATTCGTTCTATCATGGTTGCATCATCAGCAAAGATGTCGATGGCATTCATTCGCAATTTGGGTACACAGTGGTCGGTGTACAGGGAGTATAGTAGGGGACTGATACCACATCGTTGGGGGGGGCCTCCAGTATTGAGAGTTATTGTGGAGGAGGTGCAGTTTTCCATCTTCACTGCTAGTGGTCTATGGGTCAGGAAGCTGAAGATCCAGTTGCAGAGGGCAGAGCTGAGATCTAGGTCTCGGAGTTTTGAGATCAGTCTGGAGGAGGTAACGGTGTTGAAGGCGTTGCTGTAATAGATAAAGAATGAATCTGAAATAGGTGTACTTGTTGCCCAGATATTCCAGGGATGAGGGATATGATGGTGGACCTGAGACGCCGGTAGGCAAATTGCAGGGGATCGAGGCCGACTGGGAGGCTACAGTTGATGTGGACCATGAGCAGCCCCTTGAAGCAGTTCGTGATTATCAAGATCAGAGCCACTGGGTGGTAGTCATTAAGGCACGTTGCAAGGCTCTTTGGTACTGGAATGATGATGGTCTTCTTGAAACAGTTGGGGACTTGGCTTGTAGGAGGGAAAGGTTGGAGATGTCAGTGAACACCTTCATCAGCTGGTCTGCACAGGATCTGAGTGCTCGGCAGGGGACACTGTTTGCATCTGTCACTTTCCTTGGGTTGACTCTCAGGAAGACCGATCTGATATCTATAGTGGTGACGATGGGAACAGATGTGTCTGGAGCTGTCAGGGCAGGTGTCACTGCCCCTCGGGCATTCTGCTCAATCAAGCATAGGAAGCATTAGGGAGGGATGTGTCTTTGTCCGCGATATTGCTCTGCTTCACTTTGTATCCTGTTATGTTGTTTAGGTTTTGCCACAGGCAGTGGGTGTCCGTTTGGTTGGTTTGGATCTCTAACTTGGTCCAGTACTGCATCTTGGCGGATCGGATGGCTTTGCAGAGGTGATATCTGGACCTTCTGTGTAGGTCTGGGTCATCTGACTTGAATGCTGTATGCGTGGTCTTCAGGAGGCAGTGGATTTGCCGGTTCATCAAAGGTTTCTGGTTGGAGAACACCCAGACTCACTTCTTTGGCGTGATGTCATCCACGGATTTGCAAATGAAGTTATAGCATCAAACATTTACAATAATAATGCATCTTTGCCTTCAATAAAACTTACTGGCAGACAAACTTCTCTCTAACACCTTCAACAAACTACTTGGACATCACATATGCTATTTAAGGGCATATTGTCTCAGAACTGAGTCAACTGTTAATATTTTGGGTGGCTATTCAGTTGAACAAGAAGTATATTTATATTGAAGTAAGTTAAGTTTCTATGATAATTGGACAGAATAATATAGGTTTTTGAAGTATGCAATTTTTTGCCAGTTAATCAAGAATACCAGAGTTTGCTGTAGAATGAAAATTACAGAGACAATCTTCTTTTTAAATTTATTCATAGGAGGTTGGCATTGCTGGTTGGTCAGCATGTAGTGCCCATCCTAACTGCCCTTGAGAATGCAGTGGTGAGCTGCTTTCTTGAACTGCTATAGTCCATGTGCTTTAAGGAGACATATATTGTCCTTAGGGAGAGACATCCAGGATTTTGATCCAACAACAGTGAAGGAACAGCAATGTATTTCCAAATCAGAATAGTGACTAGCTTGGAGGACAGGTTGTATTGGTTGGTGTACCCAGATACCTGCTGTCCTTCTAAATGGAAGTGGTCATGGGTTTGGAAGGTGTTACCTGAGGATCTTTTGGTGAATTTCTACAGAGCATTTTGTAGATAGTACACGCTGATGCTAGTGGAGGAGGAACTGATGCTTGTGGATGTGGTGCCAATCAAGCTAGTGTCAAGCTTCTTGAGTGTTGTTGGAGCTGCACCCATCAGGAAAGTGGGATGTATTCTATCACACTCCTGATTTGTGCCTTGTAGATGGTGGACAGGCTTTGGGGAGTCAGGAGGTGAACTACTAGCTGCAATATTCCTTGCCTCTAATCTGCTCATGTAGCCACTGTATTTATGTTGCAAGTCCAGTTGCACTTCTGGTTACTCTCGGGATGTTGATAGTGGGGGATTCAGTGATGGTAACACTATTGAATGTCAATGGATGGTGGTTAGGTTGTCTCTTGTTGGAGATGGTCACTGCATGATGTTTGTGTAATATAAATATTACTTGTCACTTGTCCATTTGATGGAAGGACAGTAATTGCTGAAGCAGCTGAAGATGATTTGCCCAGGACACTGCCCTGATGAACTGAGATGCTGGAACTCAGACCTCCAACAACCACAATCAAATGTGCCAACTATGACTCCAATCAGCGGAGAGTTTGCTCCCTGATTCCCATTTTGTAGGGCTCCTTGATGTGACGCTTGGTCGAATGCCGCCTTGATGTCAAGGGCTATCACTCTCACCTCACCTCTGGAATTCTGCTCTTTTGACCATGTTTGAACCAAGGCTGTAATGATGTCAGGAGCAGAGTGGCTTTGGTGGAACCCAAACTGGACATTACTGAACAGGTTATTGCTGAGCAAGTGCTGCACTATTGATGATACCGTCCATCACTTTATTGATGATTGAGAGTAGACTGGCAGGCAATAATTGATTGGTTTGTTCTGCTTTTTATGTACAGGATATACCTGGTAGTATATTTACCACATTGTTGGGTATATGCCGGTGTTGTACCTGTACTGGAACAGCTTGGCTAGGGGAGCAGCACTTCTGGAACACAAGCCTTCAGTACTGTTGCTGGAATGTTGTCAGGGCCCATAGCCTTTGCAGTATCCAGTGCCTCCAACTGTTTCTTGATTTTCGGTGGAATGAATTGAATTGGCTGAAAATTGGTATCTGTAATGCTCGGTAACACTGGAGGAGACTGAGATAGATTATCCACTTTGCACTGCTGGCTGAAGACTACTGTGAATGCTTCGGTCTTGTCCGATGTGTTGGGCTGTTCTTTTATTGAGGATGGGGATATTTAAAG
The DNA here is from genome assembly GCF_004010195.1 of Chiloscyllium plagiosum. Lineage (NCBI taxonomy): Eukaryota > Metazoa > Chordata > Chondrichthyes > Orectolobiformes > Hemiscylliidae > Chiloscyllium > Chiloscyllium plagiosum. The sequence goes on along the minus strand of NC_057710.1, from coordinate 139,478,515 downwards.
CTTTAAAAAAGGATGATTCTCCTTCATATTTTGCTTAATATCTATGTTATATATGGTATATTAATACAGAGCCGAACTTGGACAAACGTTTGAATGGGTCCTTCAAGGTATATCACACGCACATGCATAGGGACAGACACACACATAAATTAGATTACATTATTTACAGTGTGGAAACAGGCCCTTCGGCCCAACAAGTCCACACCAACCCTCCGAAGAGCAACCCACCCAGACCCATTCCCCTACATTTACCCCTTCACCTAACACTATGGGCAATTTAGCATGGTCAATTCACCTAACCTGCACATCTTTGGACTGTGGGAGGAAACTCATGCAAATACGGGGAATTGAACCCAGGTCTCTGGCGCTGTGAGGTAACAGTGCTAACCACTGTGCCACCCATGAGGGAAGTAAATTTGCTGGAACTTGTATAGACATTAACTTTAGGCACAATCTTTTTAATAAAGTTGTGAAGAATGATTTAACACTATAACTTCCTTTAGATTACAGATATCTATTGTGATACTCTGAAAATCATTATTTTTATTTCTTGAATAACATTTAAAGCGTGTCACATGGACAGGAAGGAAAGCAAAACTGTTTTCAAAACAGCCAATTTATTTTTCAGTTGGTCGATTGTTTCTCTAAACTACTGCACAATTTGTCATTCATTTTCATTCTTATTGTAGAGGGATAAAATAGCAAGCAACTTCTTTTCAACAGCTCATGATAATCCAATAAAAAGTGTTTGAAGATATCCACTGATCTATCTTTACCATGCCCTGAATTATGATGCTGTTGCTTATCACCAAGGGAATATTGTCACCAGTTTGTATCCATGTATTTTATCTGTAGATCAATATCTGTAGATCACAGATATTGATCAATGAACAATGCTTGGTATCTGTGAACAGGAAGGAGCATGTGATGAGAATGTGCCTGTTATAACCATGCTTCCAGTTTTGTTGAGGGCAAGTAGAGTCCTCAAGTATGAAGATCCAACCAGTTTTTACTCTGGGGCCTCATTGTTAGTTCAAATGTTCCTCCCACCAAAAGCTATTGGATTAACATCACGGCAGGAACAGAAGTTGTCATGGGAGCTGGATGCACCAGGAACGAAAAATAATGGCCTGTGACATAATGGAGATCACCATGTGATTCATAGTATTTGTATCCGCTATAACAATGACAAAGAATTAAGAAAGGATAAAACGTTTGTCAAGGAGTCATGCAATGAAGATGCAACCTTTCCATAACAATATCACTGAAGGCTGATAGTGACTTCTTTAAATGTTGCAAGTAATAGGACACCAAGTAGAAATAGTTTAAATGTTTCTTTTGTATTAAAAGTGACTTGTCCAATTATATTGCTCCTTGACTTGTAACTAAAACTAAACTGAATGACTAGGTACATTATTTCTGTTATCCTCCTAATGGATAATCACGGCAGGAACAGAAGTTGTCATGGGAGCTGGATGCACCAGCTCCCATTATATTGTCCAATTATATTGCTCCTTGACTTGTAACTAAAACTAAACTGAATGACTAGGTACATTATTTCTGTTATCCTCCTAATGGATATGCAAATCAAATCCCAGAATGAAACCTGCTTGATATGTGCTTGTTCGCATGGTGGGTTAGTTGCTGAAACACATTCGCAGAACGTTACAGATTCTTTTGACAGAAAAATGCAAATTTATTACAGAAAAAAGTAGAAAAATAAACAATTATAGATATTGAAGACTGTTTGAAAGATCTTAACAAAAACAGCAAAGCGAAATTCAATCCTTCCCAAAACTATTTCTGTTACAGCGACTCAAGTCCAGATAAATTATACTCCTATCCTAATTCGTAGGTTTCTACTTAACTGACTCCCAGTTTATTTTTGCTGGACTGTGGAGACAATTTTATCATCCCCAGTCTGCAGGCGTGAACTTCTCATATTTCTGAGGCCATAAATGTTTTCAGTTCCAACAATGCAAAGAGATTGATTAAAAACTCTCTCCTTGCTCGGAAACTTCACAGAGCAGAAAACACTTCTGCTGAGGTGACTTGTTCCCTTCAATGTTGCTGGAAAAGATTATTTCCTTCTGAACTGAACTGAACTGAAAAAGTTGATTCTTTTGCTCTGAAATAAAAATAAAATTAATGGCTTTGTTCTGCTTAGTCTGCTGTTCATAAAACTTACCAGTATAAACATTTTATCAATTAAAAATGCAGAGGTTTTTCCAAGACTCTTATTGTGGTCACATGTTTTCTTAGCAATCATGTTTTTTGGTCACTGTTCTAGAGTGATCTTCTGGCATTTTATTTTTGAAAAACATTTGTAGAATTGTCAAAGATCCCTCTGAATTTATTCTAAAATCTAACTTTAATGAATAATTACATGTAAGACTTCTTACACTCTCTGACAACTAATGGTTCACTGAATTGTATTTAGTTTTATAATGTGCTTGAATTTGCACATTGTCCTGTGTCTGTCTTTTTGTCTCTCATTATCCTATTGATAGATCTATTTATTTTCTTCTCATTTTACCAAGTCTGTCTTATTATCTCTCTATATATATCACCTTCCCTCTTTCCTTTTAATGTTTCTTTCTCTCAATCACTTTCTCCTCAACCACCCACTCACTCATGTTGGTATATATTGAGCAAGTAATTTATTTGAACAATTAGTACACTTAATCCTTTAAAATTACACGTTCGCTCACTGTATGACTTGAACACTGCAACATTAATTAATTATAATTAAATTCATTTCATGAGTCAACACATTTCAGTCACCAAGATCAGGTAGAATTTCATTAGTTCAACAAACGACTGTTGCTGTTGTACTTAATTTCTATAAAAACATGTTGAAAAATTTGTTAAATGAATATTTAGATCTTTATTTGTGCAGACTGTTTACAAAAATGGATTTTATTATTTTCACCTTCGTCACAATGATTTTGACTAAATTGGCAAATATCTTTATTATGTAAATAACTATTGGTTTTAAATTTTCTCAGTCTTTGCTCAAAATGTTAGCACAGTAATACCTTATTCTGCTAACATTCATATTTCACAAGGAAAATAAGAAAATAAATAGAGATCTCTTAACAGAATAAGGAGAGACAGAAAAAGAAGAAAAGCAGACACAGGACAATGTGCAAATTCAAGCACATTATAAAACGAAATATAATTCAGTTAACCATTAGTTGTCAAAGAGAGTGCGCAAGAAGACTTATATGTTACTATTCATTAAAGTTAGATTTTAGTAACCAGGCTTCTTTCACGATTTTGTTAATATGGCATTGATTTGAAGAAACAAATTCTGCGGCAGCATCAATAACATCACTGTCTTGTGGTTAGAACTGGGACAGTGCGGAGATCTTGGAGGCTTGGAGAACAAATGATTATTATTTTCTTATGCTTGTTCTCCATTTCTCTTGTAACCATGTACCACTTTCTGGTTACAATTCCATATTCTTCAGTGTAACTTACAGCTCAGACTGAAGTGTTGGAATTTCAAGGTGGATTTTATTTTCTTCAGCCAGTGAAAACTGACAAGCCATTGACTGGAGATTCCTGGATGCACGCTCGTATTCATTGCTGGCTCAAATAGTTAGTTGTGGAATAGTTTGACTGTTTTACTTACTTCTTCCTTTTGATTTGAAATAAGGAGAAATGGTTGTAAATGTTAAAAACTGTAGCTTAGCATCCTCTTAGGCTATACACCATAATTACGGAATGAGATCAGAAGAATCTACTGGAAACTTAAGGCCTATTCTGTGGATGTTATAAGTTGATGTTTGTCCAGAAAGGTACACATAGGTCCTATCACAGTACAACTTCTAAGAGAGCAGTTGAGAAATGTTTTTTGTAAAGGGATAGGATAGCTGGGATTTAGAGTTTCAAGTCTAAGATCTGCTAGTTGATACAAATAGGGCAGGCATGGTGGGTCAATGGTTAACACTGCTGTCTCACAGTACCAGGGATCCAGGTTCAATTCCACCCCCAGGGACCTACTCATGTGGAGTTTGCATTCTCTTCCTGTGACTGCGTAGGTTTCCTCCAGGTGCTCCAGCTTCCTCCCACAGTCCAAAAATGGTTAGGTGGATTTGCCATGCTAATTTCCATAGTGTCCAGGATGTGCAGGCTAGGTGGGATTAGCAATGGGAAATGAAGGATTACAGAGTCTGGTTGGCATGCTTTTCAGAGGATCAGTGTGGACTTATTGGACAGAATGGCCTGCTTCCACATCTGTTGGGATTCTATGATAATATCACTTTATTGGCTAATACAGTTGGTTTCATCAGGTATACTTATGGTAAATATGATTTATTCTAGCAGTAACAACTTGTATTTGCACAGTACCATTAATGCAGAGATGCAATATACCTTCCAATTTGCCATCACTGTTGTGTGCTATTACTCATGATTAAAATTATTCCATTAAATTTAGTTCTCATGCATCAAAGTTTCCTTTTATGCGTAATATTCAGAATCTGGCACACTACTGTGATGGACATTCCTGTTCAGACTTGACCATCACCCTGAGATTTAAGTAGATATTTGTAAGCTGAAGTCAATTTGGCACCTCACATTTAAATGGAAGCTTAATTATTGGCTTGGCAACAACTCTTTTTATCACAACTTGACAGCTGTTGCATGATTCTTGCCAAGCAGACTAGTTCAGAGCTCCCTTATCACCACTATTATACCAAACACCTGTACATCCAATAAACACACAATATGGGACATAAAAGTAAGCTCAAATGAGATTTTTATTTTCGAATAATTTCTGTGATTGTCATTTTTAGCATTTTGAGAGCTGCAGGGTTTATGAATCAGGTAAGAAAATTATCTCACTTGCAGGCATTGGGCAGCAAAACGATGATGTCTTTCTTGTTAAGAATTAAATAGATCTTAAAATTCTTGTTTGTATATCATCTTCCAGTGACCCCTTTCCAGCCACCTACAGTACGTCTTTGCACAATTCTCCCAGCTTTTCAAAAATATCTAAGAGAACAAGCAAGGTCCGAAATGATAAGGGGGCCCAGCACATCATATCATTGACCATCCACTGGAAGCACTGTAGCTCAGTGGTTATCACTGCTACCTCACGGCACTAGGGTCCCAGGTTCAATTCCAGCCTCGGGCGACTGTCTGTGTGGAGTTTGCACATTCTCCCCGTGTCTGCATGGGTTTCCTCCGGGTGCTCCGGTTTCCTCCCACAGTCCAAAGGTGAATTGGACATGCTAAATTGCCCATAGTGTTAGGTGCATAGTCAGGGGTAAATGTAGGGGAATGGGTCTGGGTGGGTTGCTCTTCGGAGGGTTGGTGTAGACTTGGGCCGCAGGGCCTGTTTCCACACTGTAGGCAATCTAATTTAATCTATTAAAAAACTAAGTTCATAGTTGCAAGAAACTCTCAAATTAAGCACCCAGCTTATGATGCATACTATTCTGGAATTACTTTGAACATCTCTATATGAGAAACTAACTGTTTTCAGAGGATAATCCCAAGGGCATTGTGCAGTCAAGAAATGGAACAAGAATGGATGCATGGAACACCAGAAGTAATGGTGCAGGAGCAGTAAATAAACAATTGCAAGTATTAGTCTGGATACAGTTAGGGAGATGAGAATAGAAATAGGCAAATGCAGACCAACCAGGTGGATAACAGTGGAGAAGTTTTGCAGGAGGATGGGGTAGTCAACTGTGTCAAGGCTGCAGAGAGTTTGAGCAGAATGTGGAGGAAGGTTTCTGTTGGCGCAGTAACAGAGGATATCAATTGTCATCGGCAGATGCTAAAATGCATTCATTTTTGACTGAACTGCAATGAATTAAAGCCATTTGCTGTGTGTAAAGTTCCCATTCCAGGCAAAATAAAAGTGGAGGTTTTACAGGATTGCATAATAATATCACTATTAATTTCCCATTGCTTCTTATTTTTTTGTTGACAGGTCATCAGATTATGGAACAAACTATGTAAAACTGAACCTGCAGTCTGGCACCAACATAATCACCAATTTCTACATTTGTCCTGCAAACAAGAAAAAGGTACAGTAAAGCTCAAGTATGGATATGGGAGCCACTGAGTTATTTTAAAGGCCTTTCTCACTCTCTTTTTCCCAAAGCTATGATGACTTTGATGCAGGTTTTCAAACAACCAGAGAAAGTGACTTTCTTTTTACTGTTAGATATCACCACTAAGTAAGTACTTTACACTGTGCAACAGGGAAAATTATCACCAGAAAAAGGCAGGAACTATTCCACCTTTTTTAAAGAGTTTCCTCAGTTTTTTATTTGCTGATGATTCAACATGACAGCGTTCAATTCAAATCTTGTAACCTACTGTTTTTTTTTCTCCCTTCCCTTTCTTATCTGTTCAACAAGAAAATTGGGCAGTTATGTTAAAATTCACAAAATTGATCTTGTCATGAGATTATTTTATCCCTATGTGGAATTATAATTATTTCCTTGAATTTTGAAGCAAAGCTTCTGTCTTGTCAACTCTAAAAATGCAATTTCAAGAGGAAATGAAATACCAGCTCTAGCAATAGTGAATTATTTTCTTTCAAACTCTTGCATATATATTTTGTTCTGAATGCAACTTGACCTGGCATTGAGGTTTCATCTAGAAACCAAGAATATCTGCATTTTGAATCTTGTTCAGTCATATTTGTGAATGGGCAGGGTGCCATTTTAGAGCTTATTTATTAATTCAAAAGGAAAGACATCTTGTTGGCAAGGTGAACAGTACAAATTCCAGCTGTTTCTGTGAGGGATGTGATCGTGGAAGCTCACCTTTGGAACATGGCTACATCAATCTGGCAGATGATTGCAAAATAATTGGTTGCACTTTACTTTTTTTCCCATTGTCCTATGCTAGACTTTGTGGAATTGGTAATCAAAGCTCTTAGTTTGCCCCCTTGGGGCATGTGATGCATGTACTATATTGTCATAACTGGCTTTTATGCGAGTGCTATTTTTTCTCACAAACAGGATAAAAATATCTGCTAAATTCAGTGTCTGGTGGAATGCTTTTAGTCTTATCTCTATAGCTTTGGGCAGTGTAGAAAACTGATAGAAAGCTCACAATGTCTCGCCATGTCAAATGAGAAATTTAAATATTGTTATGTGTTGAGCTGCTGGAGGTGGGATTTATCTGAAAATGCATTATTTGTAGAAGTTGCAGTGGGAGTAAAAGCTTTATTGTAACTGCATAAAATGATTACTTTCTGGTGACATTGCTCAAATAGCAACAATTGGGTTACACTGGGTCACTTGTATATTGATATGGACACCGCAGAAGAAGTTAAATGTTTTCTGCAAGTAGTCGTTATTCCATCGTATGCTAAGAAAAAATGTTCCCTTGGTAAGTTTTTCCCTGTATTGAATACAATAAAGACAGACAGGTGAAATTTGTTGTAATGTTAATTCATCTGCTCATGTATAGACTAAAAATAAATACCTGAGGTTTTTCTTTTTCAATTGCTTTCAGGTTATAAATTCCCTTTGCCCAGATTTCCTCAAACTAAGTTTATACACATCATTACTTTGAGATTACATCGTATGTTTTATGATCTGCTTATGTCACCTGCAGTAGGTCTGTTTTCAGATTTGTTGATTCTTTTTGTTAGATTTGAAATTCATGTACCCAGTACTGGAAGGGAAAAGAAAGTACTTTTCAGAAACCAAGTGTATGAGATTAATCCAATATCTGGTCAAATCTGACAACTTGTTTTTCTTTGATCTTCTAATACCATTTGGTGGGCATTATAGTGACATATATCCTCATTTATTCTGGATCAGAGTTTCTTGAAGATCAAGATCATTCCTCCACATAATACAGGTGTCATGCAAGTACTCTTTTGCTTCAAATACTGTCTTTTCCTCCCCCTATCCTTGAGCCAAATCCAAAAATATTCTGTTATTTTTCTGGTTTGTGCCAGTTTAACTTCAATATGCAAGTCTTTCAAACATCTTCATACTTCAAGTGTACTTAACTCTGTCAAACATCAAGCATTTCCTGATGTGGGAATCCCATTTCCACTTCTGACAGATTCCACTTTTGTCAGAAGGGAAAGAGGATCAGGTATGAATCACACAGAATGACCCAAACATTCCCCAATTTGGCTCTTGAATGAGCTTTAATCAACAGTATGGGAAACATACTGTTGATGTAAGTGCTCGTGAAGGGCAGATAAAGTCTGTTTAAGTGTCATCATCTGAAGTTTTTAAATGCCCTGCTCTTTCAACATTAAAATAAACACACTACGTTATCAGTGAGAAACAAACACTTGATGAAGCCTCAAGGCAGCTAAATGGCAACTCCGTTCTTTAATGTCCGTTTTCAAGTCCTTTTCTGTCTAGTATTTGTGAAGATTGTCCAAGTTCACAAAGTTCTTTTAGCTTTACAATTCAGTTCAAAATGGACACTTCACCATTGATTACTTAAAGTGTTGCAGTGAAATGCGTAGGCTCCTCAGGACATTGACATGCTCAGGACCTACACTCATCTGCCTTCAGAGGCACAGCATTTAGCACAGTAGTGGGACATTTTCATTCAGCATGTCAATCATTTCCTAAGAGCAAAGGAAATAAGAGCAGATGTTGGAATTTGAGTTGTTGGAGCCAATTCCCCCATTCAATAAGATCATGACTAATCATCAACCTCACCTTCTCTATTCTGCACTGTTGCCATATCCTTACGTTCATTGAATATCTAAATATCACTCATCCTGTGTGTGGAAAGCCTGAGCTTCCACTTTGAGGAACTGGGAATTTCAAATATTCAAAATCCTTTCTGTGATGAAGTTTTTCCGAACCACAATGCTGAGTGTCCGATCCTTATTCTAAGTTGTGCTTAATTGTGTACAGTTGTTTTACAAACAAATTTGTGCTCAGTAAGAAGAGGTTATGCCTTTTTGAGAGAGAAAGTTTCAAATCTCAATTCAATATTTTTAAAGGATATTACGTTATTTATTGAATTTGTTGTGTTCTTCAAGAAGAAGAGCGGCAGCTTTTTCACACAGCAAGTGCTTCATGTTTGGAATGAACTGCCAGAGGAAGTGATGGATGCAGGTCCAGTTACAACATTTAAAAGACATTTGGACAGGTACATGAATAGGAAAGGTTTAGAGTGATATGGGCCAAACACAGGTGAGTGAGACTAGTTTAGTTTGGGAAACTTGGTTGACATGGATGATTTGGACTGAAGGGTGTGTTTCCGTGCTGTATGACTCTAAGGAACTAAATTCCTATCGATGAAAAAAAATCAATCTGATCAACACAGACAATCAATTAAAATTTTGAAAACTAGATTAAATATATTTAGTTAAAAACCATGCTACACCAGGTTATAGTCCAACGGGTTTATTTGGTTTCTTTTGGGAATGTGATTTAAAAGAAGTTCTGGAATTTACATATTAATGAGTCGAAACCCGCAACCCATTGTAAGTGATTCAAGATATAACAGCAATCTTTGTTCAATTCATCACGAGTTGTATGACACTTTGATCTTCTACTATAAATTCTGTGTTCTATGATCCTACTCCAATAGTTACCTGATGAAGGAGCAGCTGTTTGAAAGCTTGTACTTCCAAATAAACCTGTTGAACTATAACCTGGTGTTGTGTGATTTTTAATTTTGTCCATCCCAGTCCAACACTACCACCTCCACAACTTAAATATATTTAGGTAGATGCCTTTAGATCAGAGTTAGGCGTAAGTAATAAAATTGAAAGGAGCCGGCCATAAAAGCTCAAGGAATGACTAATTATAATACAGATAAATTATGGCTCAAGTCAACATGGACCATTTATTATGATAATTATACCACTATAATAATCAATTATATTATGAAAGCAAACATATTCTTTGTTTCATTCTTACCTTAATGTGCAGTTGTTCTGTCCTCTTTGCATGGCATCGAAGTCACCCTTTTTTGATTCTGACTTGTTTAGTATTTATTTTCTCTTTATTTCAGACTTATAGAACATGCATATTTTAGTACCCAAAAGAGAAAATGCTGGAAAATCTCAGCAGGTCTGGCAGCATCTGTAAGGAGAGAAAAGAGCTGACGTTTCGAGTCTAACTGACCCTTTGTCAAAGCTGGTTTCAGATTTCAGCATCTGCAGTAATTTGCAATTATGCATATTTTAGTTTTGTCTTGCCAATATAAATGCTGCTTTACTGTGATCTGCAATATAGTCTTGCATGGACCACCAATGGTTAAGAAAATTAAAAGAAAATATAAAGAGGGCAAAAGGCAACCACTACATGGTCTTTATCTTCCCTCTACCTCTCATCCTAGAGTTGGGAGATAATCAACTCATGGCGTATATTAAAAGAGTGCTACCGAATGCATTTGTGATCTGTTAGAGAATACATTCTGAATTTTCAATTTTCTTGAAACACAAAGCCCTAATCTGAAATACAAACACAGATTATGCTGAAAATACTTAGCAGGTCAGGCAGCATCAATGGAATGTGAATAAGGTTCACGTTATTACTATTTGGTAATCTGAACTTTAAAGTGGACAGAACAATATTTGGCTTTAGGTTTAATTTGTATTTCTCTTTGATGTGTTAAGATGGAGAAACATAATTTTAGTTTCACTTTAGATTTGTTTTGTGAGTGGTGTAGGGTTATCTGGAAATATCTTCACATACACTTAAATTCAGCTTTAAAAAAGGTGAATAGTCCACTGTTTTAGAAAACAAGAGTAAAATAAATGAAAAACCAATTGGGCTGTTACCTACCAACAAGGTGCTCCATGACACAGCGAGATAAAAACAGAAGCAGGTTTCCTTTTAGAAAGAAAGAGCCATTCAGAAGGTCAATGAGGGGGCTCTACTTTCAGACAGAAGCAGCACATTAGGAGAGAAAAGATCTGTAATATCAACAGTACAGTTAGGGCAAAAGAATGGATGCCCTGAGTGGCTTAGGATTACATAAAAGAAAAGCTGAAAGGTGTCAGAGAAAAATACGTTCTACAACACTGTTGAATGCACAATTTTAAGGAACACACAGGGAACTATTAGCAGTTTGTTTAAGGGGCTCATGAAGAGATATTAATCAATGGAATAACATCGAGTGAATGCAGCAGTTTACCAGAAGGAAACAAAATTCTACATGGCTTCTGAACAAGAACCTTCAAGGTTGAAAAGGGGTGACCCTTCACCTAGACTTGAGTACGTGTAAGCTGTTCTTGAGTGTAGAAGAGTTGAATTTTTGTTTTTGATATTTGTAGTAGGATCTTTTCAAATAGTTCTCCCATTTTGTGAGTTGTTTTGCTCAGTTGACTGGAAGCCTGGTTTGTGATGCCAACAGCATGGGTTCAATTCCTAAGCTGGCTGAGGTTACAGTGAAGTTCTTTCCTACTCAACCTCTGTCACGCCTGAGGTGTGCTGACCCTCTGGTTAAATCACCACCAGTCATCTGTGTTTAATGAGAGCAGCCTTATGGTCCGGAAGCCTATAGCAACTTTACATTTTATACGGAATATAGCGCAAAATAATTTACATTGCTTTTCCTTTTCTCTGTCATAAACTTACACTTTTTTTTGTTAAATGTACATTGGCAGCAACTTGTGAATATGTTCAGTTACTGATTACTGTGGCAAACAAATTGCAACTTATGATCCATCAGGTCAGGCTTTGCTTTCGCAATTAAGATCCTGAATTATCATCAGCTGGGATTATATCAGGAGAGAAACAAGAGTTAGTCTTTCAGATTGATGAGCATTTTTTAGAGCTAAAGAAAGACATAAAGGTAACCTAAAACCTCACACTCTTTGCTTTCTATTACATTCTTTCAAAAATCTAAGCCTTAACAGAAGATGTCTTTGCAATTTTTAAAATTTGAAAGTGCATGAAAAACTAATTACTCATGCTCATCTTAAAATGTTAAACTACTTGAGGTGTTAAATTACCTGTGGGGGCCTTAAGTCATACATATCTTGATATTCTCTCCAATCCTGACTCTGTACATTGTACTAATACTTGGAAATCCCTAAAAAGGTAATCAATAATGAAATGTGAAAGTGGCAGGAATCGCAAGCTGTGTGTGTCCTCCATCTCTAGTTAATTGATTAACTCTGCAACCCTGAAGCATCCAGTACTTTCCCATCATCATTAGTACTTCTATTAAACTATACTGACATTTCACCCTTTCCTGCTGCAATTTTTTAAAACTATTGGAACAACCTACTTTCAGTACAATTAATTAGTGCATCACAAGATGTTGGTTTCATTCTGATTATGAGAGAAAGTGAGGGCTGCAGATGATGGAGATCAGAGCTGAAAATGTGTTGCTGGAAAAGCGCAGCAGGTCAGGCAGCATCCAAGGAACAGGAGAATCGACGTTTCGGGCATAGATTTTAACCTACTGCGAATCCTCTTACAAGGATGCCTTCCTTGAAGAAGCTCTCTTCCTCCTTTCCTGAAGAAGGGCTTATGCCCGAAACGTCGATTCTCCTGTTCCTTGGATGCTGCCTGACCTGCTGCGCTTTTCCAGCAACACATTTTCAGCTTCATTCTGATTATGGCAATTACTGAAGTAAAAATTCACATGAATCAATATTATTTGAATTGCAAGACATAAATAAAATATTAATTCATAAACAACTTGTTCAGGCCCACTGTTTCACTGCTTTATTCAGCTACCATTGGTGTTGCATCCCTGGCTGAGGCCAGGAAGGGTGACCTGCCTCTGCTGCTGTGTAATAACATATAACAAAAGATGCATGTTGCAGCCTGTGGTGAACTCATTCTCAGATTGTCCCTCCTTGCTTCTGGTTGTTTCACTGATATCAATTACATGATTTGCAATGAATGTCAGGCATAAGCCAACATCTGTCACTCTGTTCCGATGCTCTATTGTACATGTTATATGATGAGGCTTAAAATTGCTGCAATTACTACCATCAGAAAGTTTATTCAATGGCTACTAATTTCAGGAGTGAGCAAATCCATCTTGCGCAAGAAGTATTCAAAGCAGCAAATGAGCGCTGAACACACTTAATAGTCCAAATAGAACATACATTTTCAAGTACTTGTTAATAAATTAACAATTAAAAAATTGAGAGACTTGTGCTTTTGGACACAAGGTGCAGAGTGGAGTAAATAGGTTTGTAGATAAAAGAAAACCTTGCATTTATATATTGCCTAATGTGAGCGCAGGACAGTCCAGAGAATTTTACAGCTAATAAAGTACCTCTCTGAAATGTACAAAAAAATCACGCTACACCAGGTTACAGTCCAACATGTTTATTTGAAAGTACAAGCTTTCAGAGTGCCACTCCTTTGTTAGGTAGTTAATGGGACTGGATTGTAGCACACAGAATTTATTGTAAAAGATCAAAGTGGCATACAACTGATGCGATGTATTGAAACCTAGACTTAACAGCAATCTCTGAGTTCTGCCTAGTATGCGAAAGAGGCCTCTAAATTATCTTTACATCCCTTTCAGCAGCCCTCATGTAACAGCCTACTTTTGATTAGTGAGTTATGAACAAACTTTTGTTTTGAAGTGCAACCTATAAGCAGAGTATGGATGTGACCTGAGTGTCTTACATCCATGGTAACTTAATAGTGGTAGTTGTTTATTCAGTAAATATTGACACCAAGAATATTTACCTGCACATTGTGTGGAAGGTGTCTTTCACTAAAACAGTGTTGTCACACCACACTGAAGTTCATCAGAAATTTCTATCAAATAGCTTTGGCATAATGCAGTGTTAATAGAAATGACATTCATTCATTAATGAAAGAAATACTTCATGCTGTTGAGTAATTTCATAACTAGAAAACTAGTAGCAATTGCTGTAATAATGTTATTATGAGGGTTTTCTGGAAAAATAGAAGTTATAAAATGCAGTCCACAGCATTGGACTTTGAACTAAAGCATGTTAGGACTTGGAAAACCAATAACAGTGTGCTATGTCAGAGTTATTAAGTATCATAAATAAATAAACACCTTCCACACAATATGCAGATAAATGTACTTTGTGTTAATATTTAAGTAATAAACATCTACCTTTATAGAATAACCATGGACTAAAGTACTCAGAACATACCCATTCTCTGCTTTTCACGTTGCCAGTTCAACAAAAACATACAGAAAGTCTCATGCACACTGACTGTGTGAATGTTAATATTGAAATTATATGGTCAGCGCTAGTGTCTGTGGGATAGATTTTAATATCTTAATAGTTTAAAACAGAGGATTGTGATTTAGTGATAAAAGCAAAAAGTTTAGAAACTCACCAGATCTGGCAGCATTTGTGGAGAGAAACAGAGACTATCTTTCAGGTCAATGATCTTTCATCAGAACTGAAGAAAGATTGAAGCATAAAAGTTTTGAAGGAAAGGGGCAGGAAGAGAAAAAGGAAAGGTCTCTCATATGGTGGAGGCTAGGAGACATTAATAACAAACCAAACACTACCAATGGTAATAGTGAGGAAAGGTTGTGTCCAAATGAGGTGTAAATTGCTACATAAAAGCAATCTGAGTACATCATGAAGGAATTAAGAGAAAAATAAGATGAAGACCAACACAGTTAAATAGAAAGAAATAAGAAATCATAAGAACAAAATGGAGGCAAAGGTTTGGAATCTAAAGTTGTTGAGCTCAGTGTTGAGTCCAGGAGGTTGTTGTATTGAGTTAAAAGGTACGGTATTCTTGCGTTGAGCTTCACTGGTGTATTTTATCAGGCATTGGGCAGAGAGAGTCAAATATGGAAGCAAGGTGGAGAATTGAATCCTATTTTGCATTCCTCCTCCTTATTTCCATTTAACTCGTAAAGAGATGTAAAATAGGTTGATGAATCGCTATCACTCTTTTTAACGTTATTTCACAAAATCAAACATCCCTGCAACTCATCTTTTATTTAATAATTCTACATACAATTTGTGTATATTTTGAACCCCAGTTAGCCACATGCAGCTATCAGTAGTTAGCTTTATGAATCATGTGCAACCAAAGCATTCCCATTGAAATATTACATGCTGTGAATTAATAACTACAGTTGTTTAAATTTATGAACCCCTAAATATTCCTAAATCATTAAGTTGCAAATCATGCCATTCATGCTTTTAATAACAGATTTGCAAAATAACTTGTTAAGAAAAAAGAAAAATTGTCTGCTGATGGCAGTGTGAAAAAGGATAATTGGAAGACACTTTGTGTGTGCTGCTCAGGTTCTGGAGGCACACTGTTGATTTTTAATTTGCACAATCGATTTCAGTCATGAAAGAGCATTTAAGCAGTGATGGTTCTCTGTGTTGTCATTAGCTGACAAACTGACATTTAAGATAAATGATTCTTGGGGTAATAATTCCCAGATTACTTGTACTGGGCTCTGCTGACTTCCAGCAAGACTGCTATTGTTTGAATGTTCTTGGTTCAGATAAATAACCAGCTTTGAGCCATGGAACAAGTAGTGATTGTTCTCTACACTGGGGCTCATGCACTGACAGACTGAGTGAGGATGATAATTAATTGGTCAGAGCAGGCTAAATTGCCCTGACTAAATATGTTTTCCCAGAAGTCTTTTCATCGTGAACGAGTTACACAGTACCTAGCAATACATGCTGTATTCTCTGTCTGATGTCGCCTCCATTCTTATGGGGCATGAGAACTTTGCTCAAAATGATGAATTGTATTGGATTGATCGTGTGCTTGACAATATATGAAACACCATTTCTATGACAAAGGTTCAGCTTTCTGGCATCGAAGGTGTCTGGAAAATAAATGATAACTCATCCATTGTCTGGACCATTAAATATCATGTGGGGGGGTGAAGTGATCCCCTAATTTCTCTTAAATGTAGGGATGTGTAATGTATGTATTGAGATAAAAATTATTTCAGTTTAACTATTTTTCAATAGCAGATGAAACAGTCTTTACATTTTTCACTAAATACCATACGAGCAACTGTAGTTGCTTTACTCTGGTGTTTGGAACCTGCTCTGCCATTCAATTAGATCAACTGGATATTGTTGGTGTGTACCTTAACTCTTTGTACTTGTGTTAGTTCCCTAACCATGCTTACCTGACATTCTAATAGTCATACAGCATAGAAACAGGCCTTGGGTCCAACTCATCAACGTCGACCTGACATCCCAGTCTGACCTAGTCTCATTTGCCAACATTTAGCCCATATCCCTCTAAACTCTTCCTATTCATATAACCATCCAAGTGCCTTTTAAATGTTGTAATTGTACCAGCCTCCACCACTTCCTTTGGCAGCTCATTCTATACATGCACCACCCTCTGCATGAAAAGTTACCCCTCAGGTCCTTTTTAAATCTTTCCCCTCTTACCTTAGACCTATGCCCTCTAGTTTTAGACTCCCCCATCCTGGTCTATACACCGTATCCATGCCCTTCATGATTTTATAAATCTCTATAAGGCCACTCCAGGGATACTCTGATGGAATCCAGTAGATTTCACATATTTAGTGCAATCCCTCACATCATTCATTGTTTCTGTTCATCGTCATGACCAAATTGGGTTTGTAGCTGAAATAGTTTGCTTCTTTCCTGCCTCCCTATTATTTACAGAAGAATGTTAAAAGTACCAGCAGAATAAGACAATATGATCTTTCAAGCTTGTTGTGCTATTCAATAAGATTGTGGCTGCACTTCAACTCTGCTTTTTCCCATCTGCTTCCAAATCCTTTGAATCCCTGGAATAAAAATCAAACCATCTCAGCTTTAAATATTGTTTAAGAAAGGTAACAGGGATAATCCTGGAAGTGTCTCATGTTGGTGGTAGAAGAATTATTGGAAAAGACTCTCAGGGACAAGATCTGTATGCTTTCAGAAGCAAATGGATTTATTAGTGATAGGTAGCATTGGACTTCAGTAAAGCCTTTGACAAATGTCCCTCATGGCAGACTGGTACAAAAGGTGAAGTTACTTGATATCGGCATGAGCTGGCAAAATGGATACAGAAGTGGCTTAATCAGAGGAGACAGAGGTGGAAAGATGGTTTTTGGAATGGAGGGCTGTGACTAGTGATGTTCCAGAGGGATCAGTGCTGAGACCTCTGCTGTTCGTGATCTACATAAATGATTTGGAGGAAAATGTAGCTGGTCTAATGAATAAATTTATTCTAGCAGACTCGCCTCTTGATCGTTTGTTCTGTGTCAGACTACTCTCCTACGAACCTGACCTTGAGAATTTTTTAAAACAGAGGGCTGTGACTAGTGATGTTCCAGAGGGATCAGTGCTGAGACCTCTGCTGTTCGTGATCTACATAAATGATTTGGAGGAAAATGTAGCTGGTCTAATGAATAAATTTGTGGAAGATACAAAGATTGGTGGACTTATGCAAAGTGAGAAAGATTGTCAGAGGATACAGCAGGATATAAACCAGTTGGAGATATGGACAGAAAAATGGCAGATAGAGTTTAATCTGGACAAATGTGAGGTGATGCATTTTGGAAGGTCAAGTAAGAGTGGAAATTGTACAGTGAATGGCAGAACCCTTAGCGGTATTGATACGCAGAGAGATCTGGGTGTGCAGGTCCACAGATCATTGAAGGTGGCATTGAAGGTAGTAAAAAGGCCGATGGCATGCTTGCCTTCATTGGAAGGGGCATTGAAAGTAATGATAGACAAGTTATGCTGCAGCGTTATAGAACTTTAGTTAGGCCACACTTGGAATATTGTGCACAGTTCTGGTCACCACACTATCAGAAGAATGTGAATGTTTTGTGAGGGTACAGAAAAGGTTTACCAGGATGTTGCCTGGTATGGAGGATTTTAGCTATGAAGAAAGGTTGGCTAAACTGGGTTTGTTTTCACTGGAATGCAGGAGCTTGAGGGGTGACTTGATAGAAATTTATAAGATTGTGAATGGCATGGATAGAGTGAAAGTATGAGGCTTTTTCCCTTGGTGGGATCAATTACTAGGGAACACAGGTTCAAGATGCGAGGGGGCAAATTTAAAAGACATGTGTGAGGCACATTTTTGACACACAAAATGGTGGGGGCCTGGAATGCATTTCCAGAAGAGATGGTGGAAGCAGACACAATAGCAGATTTCAAAAAGCAACTGAATGAATGCATGAATAGGAAGGGAATAGAGGGATATGGAACCTGTAAGTGAAGACAGTTATAGTATGGAAGAGCAAAACGTGTCAGTGCAGGCTTGGAGGGCTGAAGTGTCTGTACATGTGCTGTATTGTTCTTTGTTGTTCTCTTCAATGATGGTGCATCCTCTGGGTTAGAGAATTCCAAAGTGAAGATATTTCACATGCCTTTCCTAAATAATCAACCCCTTATCCTGTAACTGTGCCCTCTTGTTCTAGTTCCTTCAGTTAAGGGTAGGTACTGGCTCAGTACCTACCCTATCAAGCCTCTCATAGCCTTGAATATTTCAATAAGATAACTTCTTATTCTTCTAAGCTACAGAGAATGGCCTCTCATCCCAGGGACCAATCTAGCGGCTTTTGCTTTACTGCCTCCAATGCAAGTTGTTCTCCCTTACATAGCCCAAAATTGCAGGCAGTATTCCAGGTGTGGTCTCACCAAATACATAGCAATTTAAGTAAATCTTAAGAACATAAGAACTAGTAGCAGGAGCAGTCAATTCAACCCCTCAGGCCTGTTTTGTCATTTAATATGATTATGGCTGCCCTTGTATCAACTGGTAGAAAGTGAGGACTGCAGATGCTGGAGACCAGAGTTGAAAAATGTGGTGCTAGAAAAATACAGCAGCCAGGCAGCATCCGAGGAGCAGGAGAATCGACGTTTCGGGCATAAGCCCTTCTTCAGGATTCCTGCTGTGTTTTACCAGCACCACATTTTTCAACACTTGTATCAACTGGTCTCAGCTGTACTTCAATCTTCTTGCAGTCAAGCTATTAGTCTTCCTAATTTCTTGCTGTATCTTCATGATAATGTTTTGTGTTATTTGTGTGTACCAGATACTTCTGTTCATTAAAATGTTTGAATGTCATGCCTTTGAAAAAAAAAATTCTTACGAGCAAATCTATCATCTCATATTTCCCCACATTATACGCCACCTGCCACCTTGTTTCCCACTCACATTTAGCTTGTGTACATCTCTTTGCAGCCTCTTTGTGCCGTCTTTGCAACCTACATCCAAACCTAACTGAGTATTGCTAGTAAATATAAATACACTGCTCTGTCTCATGATCAATAATATATTTTGTACATGGTTGAGGATCAAACATTGATTCTTGTGGTACTCCATTAGTCACAGCCTGCCAAGCTGGAAAATACTCCATTTATCCTTACTCACTACTTCCTATCTATCAGTTTCCTATTCATTAGCCAATCCTTCATCCATGCTAATATGTCACACCCAAATCCACAGTAATCTATTATATTGTGTATTAATCTTTTGTATAGCTCTTTATTGAATGTCTTTTGGAAATCCAAGTGTATTCCACATTCTGGTTCTCCTTTATATATCCAAATAACTAGATCTCAAAAGATTCCAATAAATATGTCAAACAGGAATTCCTTTTCAAAAAACTATGTTACAGCGGTTTCTCACTATTTGGAAATTCATATTGAAATTATTGAATATGGAGAATAGCAGATTTTATTTAAAAATCATCAGAATAACTTGATATGTCCCCCATGTGTTGGTGGAGGGGAAGGCTCTGATGGATTGGGCAGGAGAGGGGACAGGGAAAGGGGAAAATCAGATTTTTGACTCAGATCAGGCACGGATCGATCGTGGTGGGAGCCATGTTTGAGGCTGGGAAATCTTTTTTTTTAGTTGTCTTGGGAAGATGCCATTGGAACTTGTTCTTGAATGCTGCATTCTTGTAATGATGCTCATATAACAATGTGAAGTAGAAAGAAAAAGGAATTGATTTAGTGTTAAACATTGTATTGCATATTTGTGGTTGTGTAAATCGATATATGAAAGTATTTTTGTGTGTGCTCTTCATTACTTTAGCACAAAGCTATTCAAAGTTCACAATTTAAAATGTTGTGATGTGAAATTTGCGCATTCTACCATGTGGAGGGAAAATTAGAAGGAACATGAGCCTGAATTCTTGGTCAGTGCTGCCAGTGGGTGGAGTTACATGTCAGAAATGTGATTTTATTAGAATATATTCCTTGCATATCTGAAAAGGCTGGTTTTCAATTATCCATACTAATATCCCTCACAAAATACATGCAAGCGGGATGATAAAACACATGCTTAAAAAAACCTCTGCAGAATGAATATGGGGAATACAAAATGAAACATTTTGGGAGAAAGGATAAATGCATCACAGTACTTCTTTAATGGCATTTACAGGATAATATAGTCTTCTGTTGGTTTATTGAGAATGTTAATAACTTATAGACAAGAGAGAGGACACTTGATTTTTCTTCGCGGCAAGATTGCTCTTGCTGGTGTTACCTGGAAGTGTACATAAACCTTATTAATTACTCAGGGTCTTTCATGCATATTTGAAACCTTGATCCTCCCTTTCAAACTTTTGGTATGTTAAAGGAAAATTGAAAGGCTGACTGTTCATTGTTGTCCATGATTAAGGTCTGAATTGCTGAAACACAGCAATGAGTAATAAATGACCAGTAATTGAGTTCTCAGATAATCTGAACTCAACTGCATCAGTTACATTAGTAGCTTCATCTGGGATTTGAAGAGCATGTCATAGGAGATGGCTATCCCTCAACAGAGGATGGCATCTCCTTTTCAACTATGCATCACCATCTCTTTATGTATCACCAACTGCATAATAAGAAGTGAAACATCTTTTCAGGCATTTCCTGTGAAATGATTACTAGACTGCATTTGTTTTTTTAGATGTAAACTCTTTCCTGAAGAGCTTTGAAAACTGTTGAATTGAGTTTTTAATCAGACACTCAAATGGCTTATCAGTGATGAAAAAGTATTAACTGATAATGTTTTTCACATTAGATTACTGCTGCCTACTCCTGTGAATGCACAGTATATAAGGAAATAGAAACATCAAGAATGCAAAATCATAGGATAGGTTTGGATACAGGAAGGCAATTTGGCTCTTCATCCTGAAAATACCTATTGCGTCTGTACTGGTTCACGATTTCTCCAATGCTTTCAGATTTTGTGACTAGCATAAAGCCTTTTTCAGAAGCATGTGGAGGGAGCACTGTGATTAAGACAGAATGTCCAGAATTTGCAAGGGCTGTTAATTGTGATATCAGAAACTCTTTTGGTTAATTCAATCTGGAAATATGTCACTTTGGCTTCATCCCATAAACATCCATCTGGTAGCGTGGTGTTTTCTGCCTTTCAAAAGAGGAAGAACTTAGTCCACATTCCACGTAGTTATGTGGCATTCCCACACTTTTGGGCACAATTTAACCTAGACTGAAAAGATGGCATGATCTCTCCTTTAGCGAAGGCCTTCTGAAATAAGTATCAAGATTCAAGGACACTGGGGTCAGAAATCCTCTTTGCCAGTTGAAGGGGGACAGCTTCTCATTATCATCTGTGCTGTCACTTGGAGATCAGTGGTAGCTCCAGTGTTACATCCACTGGAGGCACATGCTCAGTGAAGGGCATAGATAACAGCTTAAGGGTGTGTGTGTGTGTCAGTAGTTAGGTGGGGATGGAAGGTCGTGGGATCGGTGATGTCAGAAGGATGGGCTGAGTGGCTTTTAGCAACCTCTCCTCCTGAGTGTCTAACAGCGAGTGAACATCCACCACCACCCTGCCCTGGAAGTAAATTATGACAGGGAATTGTTTTTTGGGTTTCTTTCTAGTGACTGTCCAGACAGTGGTAGCTGCTCAAAGCCCTTAAGTAATCAGTCATTACCCCCATGAGCTTTCCTGCCTCAGGCTTACTGGAATTGGGACAGAAGTAGGAAAGCAGCAGTTCTGCACCATGCCCTTTACCTCTGAACTTGCCTCAAGAGAAGGTATTAAATACCAAGCTGTGCTGTCCTCGGAGCGCATTGCTTAAAATCAACAAAAATGCGATCAATCCCCTACCCTATTTGGAAGTCCAATTCACACACTGATTACTCTTTTTTTGTGAAGAACTCTCTAACTGGGTCTTCAATTTGACTTACATCAGTTTCCAACTATTTATGTGTAAAAATAAAATGTCTGTCTGTCTGCTTGACAATCTTTGAGAACCTTGAACCAATCTCAACTAAATTTTGTGAGATAATACCTTGGATGAAGGTGTCTGTTGTTAGTGAGTTGAAATCTAACCATCCCCACCAGGGGGCCTTTGGCTGAGTCGGGGATCTGGCGACCCTGCCTACTCTATCTCCACTGATACCATAACTGAGAGGCTTTAACTGGACTTAACAATGTAACCTAACAAGGAATGTGACAAATTTGCACCATCAATCCCTGCCTTTCCTTCATGTTTCATGTTTTTTCCTTATCTTTTATAAGTTGCATGTAGATTACTTCTGAGAAGCTACAAGCTATTACTTGTTAAAGGGAAAGTGACAAGCACAATGCAAAGCCAGGAAGGTGAGGAAGCTAGAGAGAAAAGCAAAGAAAGTTAACAGAAAGTGACAGGCAGCAATTGGAAAAATAGAAGATGAAGAGGCTAAAGCATGCAAGCAGGAAGTTGTCAGAGGGTGACAATGCCAGGAGAACCAGTGCTGCAAGAAAGGGATATGATCTTGCCAATATTTGAGGATATGTGAATATCGTGGTTTAACAAAGCGGAAAAAGAGCTACCTTCAAAGTGTTGCCCAAATGGAAAAGTTTATTGCCGCTCTTACATGTGCCATCTTACCGATCGAATATTTTCCTTATTGTCACAACAACTGCAACAAAATCTCCGTTTGGCTCGAGAAGAAAGAATGGTCTATCATTAAATAGTTGAAAATGCAAGTAATGACAATATAGAGATTATAGGTATCTACATATAGACAATGCATATATACTGCATGTGTTTTCTTTCAAAACTGACAATGAAATATCCAGGGTATGAACAAACATTGAAGAAATACATGCAAATGTGGATCTTGATCCTGAGATTCTGAGTGGGACACTAAGTGTATAGAAAATACTTAGTAGAAATTATATCAAAAAATTGTAAATCTTACTAGAGTCAAGCCAAATCCAGTAAAACAAGTGAAAGTTAATTCTTTGTTAAAAAAAATTGTAACTAAGTTGTTAAGTATAATAATTTTGTGTGAATTTAGGTATTTGTGTTTCATATTTGTGAGATTAAAACTTAATTAAGGTAATTGTGTGAAATGGTAATTAAGTAAATTGTCGAATTAAATCTGTCCGATATATGAAATGGTTTGAGTAAATTACTTGATAGAAACATTTTTGTGATTTAGTTTTTCAATTTTACTGTCTTTCTGTCATGACATGGGCTGATTTCAGCACATGAGCCCATTTTCACCTCCCTTTGTTTCCCATTATAAGCTTTTCTTTCTCCTGACACATCATCCATTCCTTTGTCTCCGTAAATATAATTTTTTCTCTCTCTCTCGCTTATCCTTTCACTCCTTTTCCCTCCCCCATTCCTGTCTTTAGCATAGATACCACCTTTTTCTGGGTCTACCAGTAATGAAGATGGGTTGCTGGACTTGAAGTGCTAACTCTGCTTTCTCTGAACCGATGCTGCCAGATCGCTAAGTTCCTCTAGCTATTTCTGCCTTTGTTTCAGATTTCCAGCATCTGCATTTTTCGTTTTATTTTAATATCTGTCTCATTCAGACCATATGTCTGTTGGATGAATATGTCAGCTTACATCATGATAACATGCTCTTTATCTTTTATTTTCTAAATCTAATTTTTAACTTTTAACCCTTTACTTCCTACATGCAGGAAAGGTAGCCCAGCTTGTTAATATATAATTTGAAGCTGTGTTCCAGATTTGCCTGTATTCTGTAGTAAATTGTTTATTTTATGCAAATCATGCTTCCTATCACAAGAATGCAAAATTGAACTCTGAGCAGTGAGGCCAGTATGCTCAACTTGTTGTCCACTGTTAATTTCATGATCGTTACCTTCAGTGGATAGAAAATTATAAATCATGCACTCTGATATCTGTACCCATGTTCCTGGTATGTGTTCCTGTCAGACGAGGCTCTGTGCCTCTTGTGCTCCTGATTAAAATTTACCTTAATATTTCTTGGCAGCAGAGGCAAAGAACATTAGTCAATAAAGTGTGTACAATGTACATAAATGGCAAGGTTGAGACAAAAGAAAATGGAATTTCGAAGAATGAGAGGCGACTGTATTGGAACATACAAAATACTTAGGCAACATAACAGGGTAGGTCTTGAAAGATTGTTCCCCAATGAGGGAGAGTCTGGGAGCAGAAGGCAGAATCTTTCAATTTGGAGAAATGAAGAAGGATTTCTTCTCTGAGGGT
Organism: Chiloscyllium plagiosum; assembly: GCF_004010195.1. NCBI lineage: Eukaryota > Metazoa > Chordata > Chondrichthyes > Orectolobiformes > Hemiscylliidae > Chiloscyllium > Chiloscyllium plagiosum. Next base: position 139,454,185 of record NC_057710.1, on the reverse strand, counting down.
AGTGGATCTTTGAAATCCATTACCTCAGAGGGCTGTCGAAGTGGGGTCAGTCAATTTATTCAAGCCTCTGAGATAGATAGATTTTTAATCAATAAGGGAATCAAGGGGTAGATGGAAAAGGCAGAAAAGTGGTGGTGAGGATTATCAATTCAGTCATGATCTCATTGAGTGGTGGAGCAGACTCTATGGGCTAAATCTGTACCTAATCATTATCTCCTGGAATGGCTAAGTGGGCTCATTCTGCTCCTGTATCTTGTGGTCTTATGTCACATTTATAATTCAATAGCCATTAAATAAATCATGAATCTTTATGGTCTTACTTCTGCTATATCTATAATCTCCTCCATCTCCAGAATATCACATTGCCCCCAGTTCCACACCTGCAAATGTTCCAATCCTCTAACTTTGGCTTGATGCTTTCCCCTAGCCTGCCTTTGTTATTTTCAACTATGTAGGCTCAATCTTCCAGAATTCCTTCTTTATACTCCTCCACTTTGCTTTTAAATTCACAAAAGGTTCTTCTTTTGGTCCCTCCCTCTCTAATAACTTCTTTAATTTGAATGTCATTTTCTGAAACATTATAAATGCTCTATAATTGCAGGTTGTTGTTGATTGGCATGCCTCCTTTGGAAGATCCATTTCAATGTTTTTTTTGTTTAATTGCTTGCAAAATTACCTGGTTTATAAATATGTCATAGATTGAAGAAATTATTTTAAGACTCCTAATGTTGGCTTGATAGATTTGAATAAGAAAATGGATAAAATGTGAATATGAGGTTTTTTTTAGCCAGAGGGGTGCACATTCCCCCCTTGTTTACATGGGTTTCCTCCAGGTTCAAAGGTTTCCTCCCACACTCTAAAGATGTGCAGCTTGGGTAGATTGGCAATGTTAAATTGCCCATAGTGTCCAGGGCTGTGAAGGCTGGGTGAACTAGCCATGGGAAATGCAGTGTTATGGGATTTGATAGGGGCTGGGTTTAGGTGGGATGCTCTTTGGAAGGTCAGTGTAAACTCGATGGGCCAAATGGCCTCTATCTGCACTAGGTACTCTATAATTCCATGTTGAAAACATAAAAAGGGCAAATTAGTCTTGAGGTGCTGTAGCACCTTGTTTTGGGTAATGTTACAGTGCAGTGAATGCTGATTGTAATGTGTTCTTAGAAATGAATGTTGATTTATTTTGCACTTGGGTATTTCATATTGACGTCATTGTTAATAACAGTCACTGTGAGGCCAGATGATAACAGGCTATCGGCATTAAGGTTGGTCTGTAGTAATGTGATCAATATTCTATTTGAATAGTATGATTTGACGAAGTTTCACTTAACACAATTAACCTGGTGGTAACATGAACTTTGTTTTCTGTCAGTAGCAGGTTAGTTGTTTTATGATTGAAACAAAATTAAATTAGGATTAAAAGCATCTGACCAAACTGCACATCTACAACATGTTTCAGCAGATTTTTAAAAACAAATGTTGCTTTTATGTTACAAAACAAGCTTTGGGAATCCATTATCTGTTCAGTTTATACCATGTATAACGTATTTCTGTTTGGTTAAGCTTATATCTTTAACTCAATTCATTCTTTTGTTTACACTGCACAATGCATTTAACAAGAGCAGCAAAGATAACATCATTGTTTGAGTTTCTATAATTGTAACTATTTATTGCTAACTGGCACTGGGTTGGTAAAGGCAGTTTTGATAAATAAATTATTTTCCATCCCACCAGAAAGTTGTGATCACAAGGAGTGCAAGTCAGAAAATCAGAGCGATGACACTGTAGTCACATCTTCACACCAGACTTCCTACAAAAGCAGTTTCCCACTGAGAATATGAGATTGGGGAATTACCATTTAATATTAAATGTTTGCACATTATATCTAAAAACATCCTACAATTTCCTTCTTTATAAAAAAGAAGTTGCAAAATCTTTGGTAGCAGGCCATTTCTAGTTGCACTTCACTCCTTTACAACATTATATCTCAATAAATGAGCTGTTTTTCCTTCTTAATTGGCTTCCTACATATGCCAAATTGATTGCATTTTGTTGTAAAGATGCTGATAACTAGTTGCTTCAATTGCCCACACTGCAGAAATATAACTTTGACATTCCTATTTAATGGACTATTGAGTTCATAGTGAAACAGAATATCGCAGTCATTTAGAGGAAAAATAATACTATATTAGTAAAAATTTAGTTTTTGCAGAGCAGTTCAAACTTAAAACAAATAGACTAATGTCTAAAGAAGTAAAATCCCACAGGTTCTGATAATCTGAATTGAAAATATGAAATGCTGGCAACATGAAGATGAACAGACAGCACCTGTGGAGCGAATAGACAAAACATTTCAGTGAATTTCTTGCACAAGGGTCATTACTGAAATATCTATTTTTCACTATCCACAGATCTTCCTGACCTGTTCTGTGTTTCTGTGTATACTATGCCAATCTGTTTCTCAGTTCTGAGTTCTTAGCTCAGTATCATGCTGGTAAATAGTTTAAAGCTTTAACTCCTTCTTCGCACATACGTAAAACTATTGTGCCTTCTCCGACAAATTTGTTTCAAAGTTAATCAGTTGATATATCACTCCCAGATGGTTACCGTAACCATTGGGTTCTTAGAAAAAAAGCTAAGCAGTTGTATTCTATTTGGTATTGATCAGTTGACTTAGTTATGAAAATATATTATCTAAAATATAAAATTTTTAACATGATTAGCTGGAAATAATTTGAACTTTATGAAAATAATGAATTTTAAAGCATGGGGTGCTAGCTGCAGCGGTATAACTGTTGCATTTGCAAAGAATACAAGCTACTTGATTGGAGTCACTATATCGACAGCATTTTCAGAGCAAGGTCACATTACCAAGTTTGCGGGTATAAAACAGATTGGTTTTGAACACAGATAGCCAGAGAGCACTTACCATAGGGGAAATAGCTTTTGCCCTCTCTGTCTTTCTCTGAAAACTCTCCGCAAAGTTTGAGAGTTGTAAACTCTCAAGGCTCATCACCACAAGTGAACCATTCTTAATGAATCTACACAACTGCCTTCAAGGAAAGGAGGAATCAACTAGCCATAACTGATCCAAGAGGAATCCTCAGTACTCATAACTTATGTGAAAGTAATTCTAACTACAAACCAGCATTTGGGACAACTGTGAATGTTTATTTTTCTGAATTTAACTACTACTTGGCCAAAATATTTTTGAGATAACACTCGGAAGAATTTTGTATTTGTTTTAGACTTGGAAGCATTATTGTGTGTATTTATGAAAAAGGGTAGTGGACATAATTGCACAGTTAACCCATTATTTTTAATAATCTTTGCATTTTAGCTTGAGTGTTTTCTCCCCACAATGCATTAGATAATAATTTGTTAACATAAGGAACCTGGGTGACGTATTTCTGATTCAGATAGTGTCAATTTCCTTTCTGAATTCAAACTTTGTTCTGGTCAGTCGAGGAATGGGTCAAAGAAAAGAATTAGCCCTGCCTTCAAAACTGGACCGTTATAACTAATGGAATAAGATTTGTGAAAGTACTGACTGATCCTGAATTTGTCGGTCATGTAGGACCATATGGTCATCCTTGCAAATGTTTAGTTTCAGATAAGCACAGAAGATCTGACTCACTGTTCTGCTGGGATTGTTGGACAACATGGCCAAAGTAGCAAAGTGAATAATTAGCCAGGTTATCATATTATGTAGTTAAATTAAATACAATGTTTATAAATAATGAATTAGGAAATGTAAATCTTTTACCTAGCTGGTGTCTGGACCAGAGATGAAGTGGAGAGCTAAAATAGACTTTCAAATCCTGAGCAACACTCAAACTAAAAAAGTGTTTTTGCTACAATTGGGTTCATGGGAATTATTAGATGATTACATTCCTTACAGTGTGGAAATAGGCTCTTCAGCCCAACCAGTCCACACCAACCCTCCGAAGAGTAACCCACCCAGACCCATTTCCCTCTGACTAATGCACCTAACACCATGGGCAATTTAGCATGGCTAATTCACCTGATCGGCACATCTTTGAACTGTGGGAGGAAACCGGAACAAACCCACGCAGACACAGGGAGTATGTGCAAACTCCACACAGTCACCCGAGGCTGGAATCGAACCCAGGTCCCTGGTGCTGTGAGGCAGCAGTATTAACCACTGAGCCACCGTGCTGCCCCAAATTATGTTTCTCCCTTCCTTATAATTTTGTGGTTTTATACTTCAGGTATGGGTGAGGATGGGATTCGTACCTTCAGTGCTCCCAGTGGAAAGTTCTATGTGCATATTAAACAGAGAAGATGTTCTAAACATATGTAGACTTTTTACTATAATTAGTGCCATGGCCACCATGGTGCAGGCTCTAGTTATAAAAGAGGGTGAACAAGTGATGTAATATATATGAAGATGGCCTAAGGTGATAACTTCATTTCACTCTTCCTCCTGTGGGGAATATCTTTTTTTCTGCTTGTTATTTATCCCCCATCCTTAAAAACTGAAATTGAATTTTTGACTTTGCGCGACATTGGGAATACCTGATTTCAGGGCAAGGTCTGCACTGCATTTACCTGTGATTCTTTTACTTTTGCAGCAGTAGCTTGGCTGATGCCTCTTTTTCTTAACTGCAGTATACTTCAGAAAGATCAATTCAGGCAGCATTATGTCGTTCTCTAGAAGAGAGAGAGAACATTGGAGGGTGAGTCATCGCTGGATCATTGCCACATATATGTCCTGCCTGTCAGCTTGTGAATGACGTTGACTTAGAGTTAGGAATCAACGTACTGCTGCTCATGTTAGTACAGGGGTAGCTGACAGGGATCAGAAGGACTGTGGGCAAAAATAGATTTAATGTCCACTGCCCCCCACCCCTACCTGACACTACCTGAAAGAAAACAAAAAGATCAATGTCACCTCATTGAGTTAGTAAAATGCTCCCAGTGAGACTCAACATTTCTTTCTGGATCTTGATGTCTAAAATAAACAGTTGTCTGTATATATATAGAGGCAGATTGTGCGGATATAACTATCATTGATTATTTCTATAACAAAAAAAAGCTGGACAATCGTCTTATTAATGAATTTACTGTCTGAGTAAATTCCTGGTATCCTGCTAGATGCTAACATAATGCAAGAGCATTCTAAAGTACCTGAAGTAGGATTAGCTGACAGCTTCTGTTCGTTGAATTCCATCTTTTTTAGTAGATTGGAGTTGAGTTATCTTTATCTCTTCCCAGAGCATCTGTGACACTCAGCTGAAAGGGTAACCAGAAAATCTGGTGTTGCTGATGTTAGCCTCTGTTGGCAAGTCATTAGAGTAAATCAGGTGGAAACAGCTGCTCTTGTTTCTCTCCTGCTGGTCGGGGAAATATTCATCTTTGTTTTGTTCTCATTCTAACACTGGGAATACAAGGAGCTGACTGAAGGCAGAGGAAATAAGGGTGGGGGAGGTTTCCATTGCTGGAGACCTTCTGCTGTATTTGGACATCGAGATTTCTCTTTCCAACAACAGTGTTCTGCTCATTTTGAAAATTAGCAATCTATTTACAAAATTAGATTCTCAGAAGCAGCATGTTTTAAAGGGTGTGTTTCCCAACTGTTTTGTTTGTCGCTTGTTAGTCATACTGGAAAATAGGCATTTCCTAGGTTATTTTTATTTGAGGAATTTCACTCTTACTGTTGTTAATGTGGGATCGACACCCATAGGACATTTTACATGAGCAATGCTTTTATAATAAATATTTCATTTCATTAGGAAAAGCTTGTCACATTTGCGATCTTTCTCTGTGGGGAGTTTTCAACATGCTGCCCAGTTATTTAACTAATTTTATATATCAACATTCAATTTATTTAAACTGTCCATTGATTTCAATGCAAATTAAAATTGAATAGTTACTATAATGAGTGGTTAGTCCATATATCCAGATTTATGCTAGGTGGTGTGTTAAAAATCCACTTCTTCCTCTGTCCCTTCAACTGAGGTGATTTGTTTGAATCAATCTATTGCTTTTCCTGTACAGTGTATTTGGATTGTCTGTCATAACATTGCAGGTTCTAGTGATTGTATGAAGGTCATAAGTTATGCAGAAACCTGGTCAAATCCTCAACTTGTGCCAAAACCTTACCAGATCTTCCATACCCATTCATGATGGGAGACTTAATGTTAAGGTGAGCTTTATTGAGCTGAGTGATTTTCTCCCATCTTTGATTTACCTTGCAACATTATCAGTATGTTCCTTAGAGGAGTCTATATTCATTTATTAACACCAGATGGCTTCATTGTGTACATTTTTTAAAAAAATTGCATTTATTTGGACTTGCAAAATCACTGGGCTTCACAATGCCAATGAGCACCTTTAAAATGTATTATTATAACTAGTCCCTGGGTGAGGATTCCCAGACAGACTGCCTCAAATTGTCATCTCATGGGCGAGGATGGATGAACTTTATCCACTTGCTCCCTCAGTTGATGCAACAAGATTAATTAGATATCTTTCTCTCAGACCAAATGAATATATGTTTTTTTTTAAATAGCCAATTTAATCAGGCTTTCTTGAGTTGACAAAAGTGAATTTGTTAGGTACTAAATGTGAGAAATAAAAATCCAACACTCATACACAGTTTAAAAACAAGCTGCAAGTCAAAAAAAGGAAAAAAAAAATGAAATGATCAAAGTTAAAAGGTGTACAGACTAGTCTCTGGATTGATTGTGAAGATTAGTTCATGGAACCTTGATCGTTGAGCAGTTGATTCTTGTCTTTGAAGGTTAGTAGAAATTCTTTATCCTGTGATATAATTCTTCACCTGCAATGCAGGCGTGATTAGTGGATGTTTCTTCAATTGTGATTTCTACTGCACACCAGAGCTCGTGCATATGACAGCCCTAGCCCACTAGCATGCACAAACCAGGATGGAAGCTCACTTTTAACCTGTCTCTTCCTGAAAGGAGAAAACATAAACATGTCTTTCACTGAAACTACTCTCTTTTTTCACTTTCTGTTTATTCAAGGGATATGGGCATCACTAATCGGTCAGCATTTATTGCCTGCTGTGATTGCCCTTGAAAAGGTGGTGGTTAGCTGCCTACTTGAACTGCTGCAGTCCATGTGCTGGAGGTAGACCCATAATGCCCATCAGGTTCACTGTCTGAGCTATTAGAGGTTATACTTCAGTTTGTTGTGAATTTCTTCGTTTCAAGCTTCCTTGACACCTTTAGGTATGGCATGATAGTGGTCCCTCTCCAAATAACCACTGAACGTACAGCTGCAGTCATTTCTTGATTGTATTTCTACCTTTAAAAGACATGTTGCAATTAAAAATTCAATAAGTCAACCCAGGTTATGATTGTGATCATTACAATATTTACTGTTATAATATAGCAAGGATAGCAGCCACATTGCTATTTGTGGGAACTAGCTGTGTGCACTGTGATAATGTTATCAAAATCTGTCATTGTAATGTTGATTGAAGATAAATATTGGTCAGTCAGTGTCATTACAAACCCATTTAATGTATTTTTATTATGTTATGGGCTGTCTTCCACCATCTCCAGATTCCTTACATAAAGGATAATAAAATTGCTGCAATATACAGGTTGTTAAAAAAAAATCTCAAAATCCCCACTGATGTCTCTGACTAAAAAATTCCCTTCTCACAAATATTGATTCAATCACCTTATAATTTATGACTTCAAATCAACTACCTTCGCAAGAATTCCATTTCCTTTGTTCACTCTCCTGTGGGGAAACCTTTTCTAATCTCTGACCTTGTATGAAAGTGTGCAATCTAGCACTGTGTTCCTTATCCAAGTTAAAACAGCTTGCCTACTTATGTGGTGTTAGTCTTGGCTCAATGATAGGACTGGCACCTCTGAGTCAGCACATTGTGGTTTCAGTTTTTGCCAAATTCTCCATTTTTTCAAGGAATTATGAACCAGTAAACAAAATTTTTAAATTCCTTTTAAGCTTAATTCAACGTGCAGATGGCAGAAAATCTGTCCTCATAGTAAGGTGTGGCTGGAGCTTCCTTTAATGGGATTGGGTACTGGGATGCAGTAGCTTTTACATTTATACATATAAAATATGCTGTGACTTTATCAATGACAGCTGCCTTGAATCATAGTCACAGTACAATTTCCAGGGTTAGGTTACAATAGAGAGCTTGCGAAACGTTTCTAATTCTGATAACCTGATAAGGTCAAATATCGTCGTTTAATATGCAAGCTGTGTACTGAATCTGTAAACTATCTTTAGGGGGTAAATCCATTTTCTGGCTGCTTAGACTGAAACATAGTCAAGAAATGGGATTCACACTTTAAAATAAATGATCATTCTTTAAAATGGTTTGAAATTGCATTCTTGCTTTAATATATACTTAAAAAGAGAAATCTAGGAAAGGGCATTTACGTAGTTATATGAATGCTCTTCGCCCATGAACAATGTTTTCTCTAAGCTTCACATTAATGCAGAAAACTGAAAGATCCTGCATAAGCTGTGCAAAAGTTGGCCCCTCTAAGTTAATGCAAGAAATTTCAAAGGGGCCATGCACTTAAAAAACCACCCACACTCTCCTGTAAAGAATGAGGGGAATGTCTGTTATAAACACAGCATTTTATACCAGATGTCTATGCCCTGCATTCTTTCTATGTAACCATGAGAAACAATAGATAAGTTGCAGGAGGTCATAGGCAAAATAAGCGGAAGATGTAGTTAGATGTTTTAAAAATAAATGAAATGGTGGCTTGTGATAAGAAAAGGAAAGAAAAATGAAGGGATTAAGGAAACAAGCCTAATCTTATTGGTTCATTTGAGAGTATGATTTAGATGTATCACTGAGTGAAGCAAGAATTTAGGGTAGATGAGGATCAACTTGGTTTCTTTACTGTTACACTGATCCTGTATTCCATAGGAGACAAGTGAACTTGCCAGCCAGAGGCTTCTTTTCCCATATTGCTAACAATTATGTGAGAAACTTATGGACCTCTTTGCAATGAAGATAATCTGCCTCTGTTCTTCTCTTCCTTCTCCTTGCCCTGAACTTGCATCATTCTCTGGTTTAATTCCTGTGTCCCCTCATTTCCTGTTAAAATTCATCTTTTCCATCTTATGCCATTATCGGCCTGACCTCAAACACAGTCCTCAATCTCTCCGTTCTTATGAACTACTGCCCTATCCCCTTTCCTTTACAAACTTCTTGACCATTCTGTTAACTCTGCACCAATCTTTCCTGTGACTCCATGTTTGAATGTTTCCAAACAGGTTTCTGCCATAGTATCAAAGCAATTCTCACCAAAGTTGAAAATGATATTCTATATATCCTTGATCTATCCGCAGCCTTTGCACCATCCTCCCTGACATTTCTCCATCATTGTCCAACTGCTGTTGCCTGGTTGCATTCTTATCTATCTAATCATTACCAGGGAGTTTAATGAAATTGTTTCCTGTTCCAGAAATTTGTCTTTGGTATCCCCAATTTTAATCTACACATTGCACTGAAGGTGAGTCATGGATTCATACAGCATGGAAACAGACCCTTTGGTCCAACTCATCCATGCCGACCAGATATCCTAAATAAATCTAGTCCTATTTGCCAGCATTTGGCCCATAATCCCTCTAAACCCTTCCTATTCATATACTTATGCGTATGCCTTTTAAATGTTGTAATTGTACCATCCTCCACCACTTTCTCTGGCAGCTCATTCCATACACGCACCACCCTCTGCGTGTCAAGGTTTTCCCTTAGGTCCCTTTTAAATCTTTTCACTTTCACCTTAAACATATGCTCTCTAGTTTTGGACTCCCCCACCTACGGAAAAAACCTTGTCTGTTTAGCCTATCCATGCTCCTCATGATTTTATATACCTCTATAGGGTCTCCCCTCAGCCTCCAATGCTCCAGGGAAAGTAGCCCCAGCCTATTCAACCTTTCCCTATAGCTCAAACACTCCAAACCTGGCAACATCCTTGTTGATCTTTTCTGAACCCTTTCAAGTTTCACAACATCTTTCTTATCTGAGGGAGACCAGAATTGCACACAATATTTCAATGTTCTGTACAGACACAACATGATGTCCCAACTCCTACACTCAGTGCAAAGACTGATTAAAAGCAAGCACACCAAATACTTTCTTTCTCAACTTTCAAAGAACTGTGACACTGCACTCCAAGGTCTCTTTGTTTAGCACTACTTTCCAGAATTTTACCATAATGTGTATAAGTCCTGTCCTGATTTGCCTTTCCAAAATGCAGCACCTTGTATTTATCTAAATTAAACTCTATCTGCCACTCCTGGGCTATGGGCCCATCTGATCAAGATCGCATGTATTTTGAGATAACCTTCTTGACTGTCCACTACATCTTCAATTTTAGTGTCATATGCAAAATTACGAACTGTACCTCTTATGTCCACATCCAAATCATTTATATAAATGACAAAAAGCAGTGGACCCAGCACTGATCCTTGTGGAACACTGCTGGTCACAGACCTCCAGTCTGAAAAGCAACTCTCCATTAGCACCCTCTATCTTGTACCTTCCATCCAGTGCTGTATCCAAATGGCTACTTCTCCTTGTATTCTATGCAATCTAACTTTGCTAACCAGTCTACCATGAGGAACCTCGTCAAACACCTTACTGAAGTCCATATAGAACACATCCACAGTTCTTCCCCCATCAGTCCTGTTTGTTACTACTTCAAAGAACTCAAGTTAGTAAGATACCATTTCCCTCGCACAGAGCCATGCTGACTATCCCTAATCAGTCCAGTCAACGTACACAGGAATCCCAACAATACATGGTTCTACCTCATCATGACCACTGTCAACCCCTGAACTGTTTATATTCTGCTCATCCCATGTCCAATACCAGATGAACAATTACTTCCTACAAATAATGTTGGGAACACTGAAGCTTTGGTCACCATCAGAAACTCCATTCCATAAGCACTACACTTAACCACTCAGTTCCATCTCCCATCCTATCATCTGAATTCACCACTGTCTGAAATGCTCAGTCATACCTTTGGTACCTCTGAATGCGACTATTCCAATGAACCCTGGATTATTTCCTTAAACTTGAAGTCATCTGAAACTCCATTGCTCATGTTCTGAAGTTGCACCCGAGTTCCAATAACTCAGCGTTCCTGCATAGTGCTATGGATTGGTTCCCAATTAAGCAACAGTTCAGTTTTAATGGCCATATTTTTAAATTGCTCATGACCTTGCCCTCTGTAAAATGTAAATACAAATGATTATTGTTGTCTGTGTCAATGCATTTTAATTGCTCCTGCCAATGCACAATTTACTAATCTTTTAACAAGATTGCAGTAAAGCAAATTTAAGTGTGAAGGAGGAAATGATTGCAAACTGTTTTATATAATGAGAAAAGAATCTTAAAGGTAATAAGCTGCTTACAGATGCCAGCAATGTTTCACTTGAATGGGTTTGCACTTTGCTGGCATTGATATCCAAGGTTTGGATTGTCTATCTTGTATTATCAAAAACAACAAAATTATTTGTTGCTAAAGTTGTCAAAAGTTTAAATTTTGTGTTGCCTGTAACGTATCGAATGTCTCCCATATTAGTACTCTAGAATTTCATCAGGATGCTGTGGAAGCCCTCAAAGAGCAGCACAGCTTGTTTTGTTTTGAAAAACACATTTGAGATTTGATCAGCTACTGGGTAGTCATTAGATGTATTTTAAGGATAAATTAGATTTGTTTCTAAATTCTTATATTCCTGTTAAAGAGATCAATTAGTGCATATTGCAACAAATTTTTAATTTTAATACAATATTTCTGGATAACATTGTTATTGCAGAAGTATAGAATCTATGTACGATAACCATTATTTGTTGTCATTATTGGCCAGAAAAGGTGAAATTTTATTTGGTTTGCACATGAAGAAAGAACCAGCATTTAAGTAGCAACTTACCATCTTTCTCAGAAATATTCTCAAATGTTTCAATTTCACTTGCAGTTACTCACAACAAATATGGCAATTACACAAAAAGTAATTCCACTCAGTCAGTTTAGTTCATGCCCTTTGAGGGAGGACTGTTGACCATGCCACTGTGGCTACACATGTGTTGATCTTTGTGTTATCTGTGGTTGGGAAAACAGGAGAGTAGACCAGTATGTTACAATGCTGTCCAATGACAGCATGTCTGCTGCCAATCTACCCTTCCCTGCCTATCATGGTTCTTACAGATGGCAGGGCCCATGGCCCACTTACACTGGGATGCGGGGAGCTAACCTTATTGTAAAATCCAGCTCCATGTTTCCTTTTGAACACTGACTTTCAAACATCTTGTCAAAATGACAACAACTCTGACTATGCATACTCCCTTTGTAATAATGCAGAAAGCAAATGCAGCATTGTGAAAAAGTCATAGACCTGAAATGTTAACTCTAATATTGTTTGGACCACCACTTTTTAATTATTTTCTCCCATCAGTAAATCAGCTTGGTTTATGGATCCAAACCCTTGAGTGGGCCTTGAACCAAAAGCCAAGTGTATTCTCAGTTGAATCAAAATGACATTTCTCCATTGTAGCCTTGCTGAATTGTCCCTGTACAGATCCTCCTGATGGTGATAGTCCCTACGTGTGAACCCAACCTCTATCTACTATTCCAGCCCCGACCTTCTACTCCACCCCCTTACTGTTACTTCAGCAAAATGTTTTATTGCATGTTTGCGAATGAAGCATTGAAAACGACAAGATTTGTTTTATTCTTGAAAATGGAATTAATTGTGAAATATTGTGTGAATTGATAACAACATTTGTTTTGTGGTTAGGTGCAGTAAGACTATGCAGAATGTAGAGGTAATGTACTTTGTTCAAAGGAAAGTGAAACCTAATAGAACCACCAATACCCCTCAGTCTATGCCCATATTCCTCAGGTAAAGATTAGTGTTGCATGAGGGCTTGAAATAAGTTGTTTGATCCTCCTTTTGTTTAAAAAAATCAGCTTTAAAAGGAGAGTGAGGGAAGTAAGCAGAAAGTGTTTGTGCGTGATGAATGACTTGTGGTCAAAATGGTTAGCTTGCCACAGTTTCACAAGCTCAGTTAATCACAGATGTGTCAGGCTGCTCTGTAATATGTAATGCTAATGGAAATATATTTAAATTTCAGATAAAATGTACAAATAGCTCTGAAATGCTCAAAGCCTTTTTCTGTGTTCTTCCTTCCATTCATATCCAGAATTGTTGCAAGAACAGTTGCAATTGAAGATTAGGCCGCTCTAGTTTAAACAAAACTGGTTTAATGCAATTGTGTGCCTTATACCTTTTCTTTAAAGAAATCCCAATGATGTCATATCCAAGTGATAGGAACATTTATATCAATATGTAACTGAGATTATCTGATATACTTTATAATGTTTGTGCTGCTCACACAAAAGTCTCGCTTGCTGGAGTGTTTCTTTGGAAATTCCAGAAGCATGTGACAGTAATTTCACAATATGCTTTCCAAACAGATAAGACTCTGTGCCAAGGAACAACATTTACAAAACGTATCCTGATGCACAACAATAATTTAAAATTATGGTTTCTCCACACCACCACAGAATAGCAAAATTGAATATATTTCCCCCCTCCTGACTACCAGCCACAAAGGGGGACATTGCTTTGCCAATTTGTAGCGCCTCAGAGTTCCTGAAGCTTTTAATGCTGGGGGAGCATGACAGATTAATTCATTTGGGAATTTAGAACAGCCTTTTGCCTTTTGTTCTTTCTCTGAAATCCTATGTTAGTTAATGTGAAATTAGATTTACTGTCCACAAGGAGATGTCATGTCGTGAAGTTAGTCTTGATATCACAACAGTTTCTGTCCTGAACATTCTTCACTTGATTGTATAGTAGTCACCTCATAAATACTTAATGTACACAATTCTCAAAGTAAGGACAAAGACCTGTTCAACACTCAGCCATATACTGAAACATATTTCATGTACAATTAAATTATAAACTAAATGGGCTATAATGTTGTGTAAGCTGACAATTACCATTACAATTTACAGTTCTATTTCCATCTAATTTGAACCAAGAAGATTTGGCCCAGATTTTCCTGTCAAAGTAATGGTGAGCCTAATGTACAATTGTTAATGCAACTTCATATTAGAGGCATCTTACATGGCTAAGTGTAACACTGTGAACATTGCTGTTTTGATGCCCTGCTCTGCTGTTATCTGAATTGTTAACTTTTTCTCTTCTCAGATGCTAAGCATTTCTAATATGTCCAGTATTTTGCCTTTGTAATAATATTTAATCGTGAGATTTTGAAGTGGCAATCTGTCACTTTACTGACCATTTTTAAAGCTCGAAACGCAATTAATTTGAAACTGTACTCCATGTGGTGGGCAAGAAAGTTTCCTCAGATGGCACAAATAAGCAATGCGTGACAGTTTTTGACAATACAACTTCAACATTTTTTGGGACTGCATCAAGAGTGTTTGCCAACGTCATTAGTGCTTAAAATGTATTACAAATTTATTAACATTTGTTTTCATCATGATTTCCTCGACATTTAACCCTTTTGCTTTTATAGTACTCTGACCATGCAAGTGTTTCTCAGTTAGTTTCCTGAAATCTGAAATCCAGAAAGCTGACACTGACAAATCTTTGGCTATTTATTACAACAAGGTTTGTTTCTCAACTTTTCATACTGTTTTTCTGTATCATTGGTTTTCCAGGTTTTTGTCCTATGCTTATTTTAGGCATATTTTAGATTTTTCTTTTGCAAACTTTTAGCCCAGCTCTTTAGTGGACAGCTGCTGTAAATCTTAGCTGAAACCACACTGTTCAGAATGCCCCTGAGCCTTCCATTAGCCCTGCTGGACTCGAAACAGAAAGCAGAGTTCACACTTAGGGAGGGAAGGAAATAAATACAATCTCACACATCTGATAACTGTTGTCTTATATAGTTTTTGTACCCGAAATATCTATCTGGCCGCTTGGTCTGCCTTCAATGACCACACTGCACAAGCTAAACTGTAATTATCTTATGATTAAGCCTGTTCTGTTTTTCTAGATCCATCACACCTTTGAGAGGCTTATCTCCTGAAAAGACAGCTTTTGCTATGTTTAAAAGCAAGCCGGCTAATTATTTAGTAGCAGATTAAGACACAAATGATCAAGAGTGAATGGTTTTGATGGTGGTGAGTTGTCTGTGTGACAAAATTGATGTAACTTGAATAGTATAGTTGATCAATTGGATTAGCATCCTGGAATTTCACTCATACATCTTGGGAACAAGGGAGAAAAAAGTCAGAGCTCTCTCTGCTTGGATATTTTGTTATGCATGCTCACTACTGAGAATATTGGACTTTGGGTGATGTCAGGGAGGTGCAGTATAAGTATATTGAGGAAACCATACCCTTCAAGTTTGTTTCCATCCTAAGTGTAATGGGAGTTTGACGCACTTATTGTAACTAGGATGGGAGGATAGAATACATGTATTTACAGCCTGAGTAAGACGACCATCGCTACCCACTGAAACAATAGGTGTAGGAGGTTTGAAGCTTCCTAATGCTGGCAGGCATGCTTCTCCTGCCTCTCTGTTGTTTATAGATATTAATGGACAGTGAGGCAATGCATATTAACCAAATGAATGGAGCAAAGACTTGGAATCCTGAAGAGGAACCAAATTGTTGTACATAGTTCAGTGTCCTTATTAAGGGAGTCAAGAAAATGCATCTATTTTCCTTCTTGAGGGTGTGAGTGAAGAGAATCACTGGTGAGACTGGACACTTTTACCTGCCCCCAGTGGTGCAGATGTCTACCAGTGCTCTGTGAAGAAGACATCCCCCATCCTATAAAATTCAATCTATACAGTCCTAGCACAAATGCCAGTACCAGCTTTCAGAGCTTTTCAGCTTTTTGGTATTTTGAGTAGAATAAATATTTGCACTAACTGCAGAGATCTGAGACAATATGGACCAAATAACCCTTTCTTATTTCATAGTTCTCATATCTCTACTAAACAAGTTAATGCACTGAGATCCACAAAATACTCATGTGGGTTACCTTCTGTGTGCAACTGGCAGCAACATTTATTGATGTTTAATAACTATCTTACTAAGCTAATACTGCAGGCAGATTTGTTACAACTTTGCATCCCCTCATCCTTCTCCTTTATTATTGAAATAGATACAGTCACCTTTAATATTTCATGAGAACACTAAAACAAACTCTCTCTGACAAGCCTGCCAATACAATAACTTGCTGCTGCTGCTTCTGAAAAGACTTTATTTTTTATCTGGTTACTGATGAGAGTGGAGGCAGGTTCTGCATGTCCTAAATATGTGGAGTTAGGAAGAATTCTAAATACAACTTGACGTTAATTTCCATCCTTTAAAGCTTGTATATCCCAAGAGGAATATTTTCCATGTAAGTTTCTTGCTTTTGGAATCAGAAATATATGGGCTGACTCAGATTTGAAAAAAAATCCACCATACTACTATAGTTTTTCATCCAACACATTTTGGATAATTCAAGTGAAAATGAACATAGAATCTTATACGATAAAGCCTAGCAGATAACTGTACATTGAAAGTATGTGTTAAGGAAGGCTAAATAATATCAACCTTTGATTTCTTTGACCTTGTTTTGAACCTAGGAGATTGTGGGGAAAATAACAAGCCCAATCTCTATTGCTATACAGGTTCATTTGCATGGGTTTGGGCAATATGAATTACATGAAGCATCCTAAACCAATCTGAACAAGATTGAGTTCATGTAGCTGCCTCACACTCACTCACATTTGCCACCAATAGAACTGGAACAAAGTTTGAATGTGTACGACATTAAAAATTTCAGCTGGAGTGATAGTAAACATCTGCAGGATGAGCTTCAACAGAAACTAATGGACAGCGGTGAGCGGTCTTTAGTAGGAGCAAACCTCTCCGGTCAAGGCCTGGAAAGCCTCTGCACCCCCACTGCCCCTTTGCCATTTGATGGGTGGCTAACAGAGCAGGCATCCACTAGGCCAATCTTGCTGGCAATACAACCAGGAGAAGTGGGTGTTGTTTTGGCAGGAGAACACAATGGCAAAAGATAATAGCATCCCCTGAGGAATTGCAATTTATTTAAAATGATTTGGCACTGGAGCTTCCAGGCCAATGTTGTAATTGGGTTTCCTAAAGCCAATGTGCCTCTGTCCCTGTGTCAGATGTGAGCCTACCTTTTGGTTTCTGTCAGGATTCACTCACACATCTGCTACTGGTAACTGCCCAGCAATATTTGGGTGGCACGGTGGCACAGTGGTTAATACTGCTGCCTCACAGCGCCAGTGACCCGGGTTCAATTCCCGCCTCAGGCAACTGTCTGTGTGGAGTTTGCACATTCTCCCTGTATCTGCGTGGGTTTCCTCCAGTTGCTCTGGTTTCCTCCCACAGTCCAAAAATGTGCAGGTTGGGTGAATTGGCCATGCTAAATTGCCCGTGGTGTTAGGTGAAGGAGTAAATGTAGGGGAATGGGTCTGGGTGGGTTACTCTTTGGATAGTTGGTGTGGGCCTGTTGGGCCAAAGGGCCTGTTTCCACACTGTAAGTAATCTGATCTAATCTAATATCCACAATCTCGCTGAACATGACCAAGTAATTGCTGCTAATTGTCTCCTCGCCACTACTGCGTAGATAGCCATGACCATTCTTCACCCACCTCTGGTAGCACCAGCTAAAAGGGTGAACATTTTAGACCATTCTCAACTTGCCACCAGCAAAGCTATGACTTGTAATGTTCTGTTTCATGAATATTAAATGAAATTCTACTTAGAATATTATCAAGAAACTTTGCAGACACTCAAAAGCAATAGAAAGAAATCCTGTAGACAAGACTTATTGATAGTGAGAAGCAGCTGCCTGGCTAAAATACAATATACTTGACAGATTAAAGACATCCTGGTCCAGAAGTAATGTTTACACATATCCTCTTAATTCCTGAGAAAAGCCTGCAGAACCTAAATTAATTCCCTTCTGTCTGTTGTTATTGGTAAGATTAGCTGTATGTTTCATGTATGTTGTTATCCCTTTCATTCATAGTCATTCGGTAGAGACTGCAAGGAAAATAACCTCCAGATGGTTTTCACTTAGTCTGCCTTTTTTTTAAGTCAGTAGTTGTGCTCTCAAACCAGTTGCTAAAAATACTACCTCCCTCCTTGGTGATGCTGGTATAAAAAGGGATTTAACAGGAATTTAGTAAATAATTCATTTTTCTGCTCTAGTTCATGAAATGCTTTTTTTAGTCCTTTGTAAGATGTGTTGAAGGCTGAAAGGATTGGACTCAACATGCATTGAAAGATGCATTAATTATGTAGGTTAGATAATGAAATATCCTGTAGTTTAAAATAGATATTCTATATCTAGCTTGTGTTGTGCAGAGAGTAGTAAATGCTGAAAGTGATTTGCAGATCATGTTGTGTAAAGGTATTGGTCAAGCTCCATTTAAGTAAACTATGTGTAATACACATCGCCTAGCGACAGAAAGGATATTGACTTTGAGGAACAATGGCAAACAGCCAAAGTAATTCCAGATTTCAGAATTTTAATCTGTAGGAAATTATTAAGGTAGTTCAGTTTATTCTGTTAAAAGAAACACACTTTCAGGTGATCTAATGAAAGTTTTCAGTATTTTTAGGGGGCTTGTATAGGGTTATTCCAGAAAAGTGTTTACCTTGATGGAAGGACACATAAGACGTAAGTAAGAAAGTTAGGTATTGAAAGGGAAGTCATACAAACTTTTCTACACTACAATTTCTGGAATATATTTCCAGAGATATATATGTTCAAAAGGTAATTGGGCATATTGATTGTGAGAGAAGGCAGTTGGGATATGGTGCAAAGATGGTGAAATATGTTTAAGCAAAAAGATTATTATGGCTTTTCCAAATCTTACACATTCTTATGCTCTTAATTGTATTGTAAGGGCAAGGTGATACAATGTACTTCTGGAATTAGCTTCCAATAGTTTATTATCATATCAGAGGTTCAAAATAAGACTTGCATCTCTGACCACTTCCATATATCTGTTATAGTAATTTTACTACATATGCTGATGACATTCAGCTTTACCTTACCTACAATATTGCTGAATTTCAGTTTGTTTATCTGACATTCAATACAGGGTGAGCAGAATTTCTTCCTATGTCATATTGGGAAGGCTGAAGCCATTGTTTTTGGTCACTGCTCCAAATCTATTTCCGAAAGACTGACTCTATTCTTGTCTCTGGCAACTGTCCTTCAGATTAAGCCAATCTGTTCATATCCTTGGTCTATCAGTTTTGATCAAGAGACAAGTTTCAAATCTCTACTTTGTGTCACCATTAGAATGACTATTTCCATCTGTGCCATCACCAAGATTTACCTTTGCCTCGGCTCATCTGTTGCTGTAATTTTCACTCTTTCACTCCATTATCTCTAGCCCTTATCTATCCAAAGCACTCCCATGTTCCATGTGTAAACCAGAGGTTATCCAATTCTCTGTGGTCCATTTCTTAATACCAAGTTCTGTTTCCCTCCTAGCCCTGTACTCATTGACCTGCAAGTCAAGCAACTGACCTCCTAGTCAAGCAACATCTCCAATTTTAAAATTCTCAGCCTTGTTTATAAATCCCTCCATGACTTCTCCCTTCCCTATATCTGCTTATTCCTTCAGCCCCACAATCCACTGACATGTTTGTGGTTTTCCTATTATGGCCTTTTGTGCATCCCAAATTATAATTACTCCAGCGTCGGTTCTTGCACCTTCAGTTACTTCAGCCTGAAGCTCTGGAAAGCTTTCTACATCTCTCTGCCTCTCTACCTTATCTTCTGCCTTTAAAACATTGCTTAAATCCTTCCTCTTAATCAAGCTTTGGACATCTGACCTGATATCTCCTGGTCTGGTTTGATGCATTGTTAAGTGTCTTGGGACACTGCATTTCCTTAATGGTGCTATATAAATATAAGTTGTTATGAATATACATGTTACGGTTAAGTTGTCAGAGTGTTTAAATTTCTTCTGGTTGTGTGGAAAGGTTCATTGCAATTTGCTCATTCCTTATGGCAGAAATGTGATATGATGATATCTAACCAAATGTATAGGTGACTGCACTTGTTACTATTGTCAACTTAAGTACTGAAAATCAACAGTGAGACTGTTGTAATGAACAGTGGGCCAATGAAGCAAGTTCAAAAAATATTGACTGGTGGTTAGTCAAATCTGAGTTTACTTACACACTCAGCTACAATATGGGTGCATGTTGGGAACTGAGCAATACTCTGTGATAAACAGAAGCAAAACGATCTGTGTAATGTCAATTGGAGTGATTATCTAAATGTCAAAATGGTGCATGCTGTTGTCACCATGTTCTGTGTGCAGTGATGTCAGTACCAATACACACATAGACTGCCACACTTTTATTTTAGACAAATTCATTTTTAGGAACAATAACCGATCCTCTGCTGCCTCAGCAGCATCACACTTTCCTTCTAGGCTCCTTAAGCCAATTCAGTCCAGAGTTGGGGCAGGGGCAAAAGTGGATCCTTGAAAGGAAGGGAAGATAGGATTAGCCCAGGTCTCTCAGAGGTGTGTGATGTTTTGTTTCTGCCATGTGTGTTGAATCGCAGTGTGATCATTATCCGCCACGCCATCTTTGTGACAGGCAACTGCTGCAGTCCTGAAGAAGGGTTACACCCGAAATGTTGACTTCTCCACCTCCTGATACTGTCTGGCTTGCTGTGTTCTTCCAGTGTCTAGTTTGTCTACCTTGGATTCCAGCATCTGCAGTTTTTTTTTGTCTCTAAGCGGGTCTGTCACTGGGTAGTAACAAGACTCTAGAGCTCTCTGTTACTCCATTAGGAGGTGCCGTTCGCAATAAATGCAGCCAAAGTCAATACAGTGTTTACATATGGTGCAATGTCAATATTAATTAAGAAAATCAAAAGGCAATTTCTTTGGAATTACAATCCAGAAGTAGTAGAAATCAGAAGCAGCACCTTTTGTAAACATTAAATTAGTTCCTATCGAATCTTTCTCTCCGTCGCTTTAATGTAGGCATTAGCTCGAATATTAGTCTTAAAATGGAGTATAGGAATTTGACATGAGTATATTAAATGAGCTTGTTCAGAATCTTTGCCATAGTTTTCTAAGGCACAACCCATGAAGGATCATATAGAACTATAAAAGCATGAGAGTAAACACAGAGTAGTTTTCGTGAAATCAATTAATCTGCTGAACAGATAGCTCAAGTGGACAATTGCATCAGCAAGTGCAACATAACACTGTACTATCCTTGTCCTATAATATTTGTCCCTAAGTCGCTGAAAGCTAGCACACTGGTGCATCAGGAAATTAAGAAGGCATGGTCGTCGTTATTGCAAAGGATTTGAGTACAGGAATAAAGATGTCTTACTTCAATTGTAAAGAACCTTGGTAAAAAATTACACATTCACTAAGCAATGCGTGCAGTTTTGATCCCCCCACCTAAGTATAGGAAGGATATACTTTCTAGAAAGGGAGTGCAATATAGGATGACCAGGTTCCTAACTCAGTAATTCCTGAATATTGGGGTTGTCCTTAAGAGTGATTGAGGAGATATATTCATTAATATTTAAAAGAATGAGAGTTGAATTTATTGAAACTCGTAAAGTTCTTAAAGGATGAGGCAATATAGATATGATGTAGAAAGTTTGTTTCCCCGGCTGAGGAGGTGTCTAGAACCAGGGGACACAGTCTTAGAATAAAAGACAAGCCATTTAGGACTGAGAAGAAGAAGAACTTAATCACTCAAAGAGTGGTGAATGTTTGGAATTCTTTATCTCAGAGAGCTGTGGAGATTCAGTCTTGCGTAGATATAAGACGGATATTGGAAATCTTCCAGATACTGATGACATCAAGTGTACATGTTTGAGGTAGATGATTAGCCATGATCTAGAATGGCAAAATAGGCTCAAGAGGCTAAATGCTTCCTTTCGCTCCTACGTTCCTATGATCTGAGCTGTGATGATTGGTGGCTTAAGATGGAATGTTGGGATTGATACTTTCACTAATGAGGAATGACCACTTGGAGAAACTACTGGACTGCTGGAAACAGTGGAAGCGTCTGAGTCATAGAGTCATAGAGATGTACAGCTTGGAAACAGACCCTTCGGTCCAACCCATCCATGCCGATCAGATATCCCAACCCAATCTAGTCCCACCTGCCAGCACCCAGCCCATAGCCCTCCAAACCCTTCCTATTCATATACCCATCCAAATGCTTCCAAATGTTGCAATTGTACCAGCCTCCACCACATCCTCTGGCAGCTCATTCCATACACATACCACCCTCTGTATGAAAAAGTTGCCCCTTAGGTCTCTTTTATATCTTTCCCCTCTCACCCTAAACCTATGCCCTCTAGTTCTGGACTTCCTGACCCCAGGG
>NC_057710.1:139391410-139431638 GCF_004010195.1 Chiloscyllium plagiosum | reverse complement strand
TCTCTTTGTTCAGCAACACTCCCTAGGACCTTACCATTAAGTAGATAAGTCCTGCTAAGATTTGCTTTCCCAAAATGCAGCACCTCACATTTATCTAAATTAAACTCCATCTGCCACTTCTCAGCCCATTGGCCCATCTGGTCCAGATCCTGTTGTAATCTGAGGTAACCCTCTTCACTGTCCACTACTCCTCCAGTTTTGGTGTCATCTGCAAACTTACTAACTGTACCTCTTATGCTTGCATCCAAATCATTTATGTGAATGACAAAAAGAAGAGGGCCCAGCACTGATCCTTGTGGCACTCCACTGGTCACAGGCCTCCAGTCTGAAAAACAACCCTCCACCACCACCCTCTGTCTTCTACCTTTGAGCCAGTTCTGTATCCAAATGGCTAGTGCCTTCCAGAGAAATTAGTAGAGGGAAATGATTTTTTAAAAAATAGAAACATTAAGCAGAATCTTCCAGTGGCCGCAGGGTGTGGCAGTGGGGCAGGAAGTCTGTGGCACTTATGTTTGATAATGGACAGCCAACACAGTGGCTAACCAATGAGCTCTGCTTGGTCAAGGAGTATGGTGAATCATGCAGCAGATAGACAAGAAGATGATGTTCTTGCCATTAGCTCAATGTCTCAAAGGTGAGGTATCTCACTTAAAGGGCACACAGAGTGGCATTCAACTCCTGCAGCATCACTCTATCTATCTATCTATCTATCTGAGTGGAAGCTGAGACTGCAACTTTGAATGTTCCAGCCCTACACCCATCTCTCTCACATATGTTGTAGAGAAGACAAGGAACAGCCCTAGTGATACCTGACTGCAGGATCCCCTTGTACAATCTGGGACAGGTAGGAAATGCAGTTTCTCCACTGATGCCAACAGGAAGTCTTCCTGTTTGATCAAAGCAGACCAAAGGAAGATTGCTGTAAGGGTAAGCAATGACAGTGGCACCCACTATGGGCCCTTGGTGCAGTACAGGAAGAGGATAAATATTCCACCAGTATGAGAGGCATTGTGTAGTCACTGCAAAGTGACACTCCTAAGGGCATAAGCAATGTAAGTTAGAAAATGCAGAGGGCTGTCAGTCAGCAGTTTGGTTCCAGACCTCATTATTAGATGGGACATGGTGAGTTAAGTATGTGGGACTCAATTCATGATGTAGATGTATCCCCAGTTGCAGGGCAGCTGATTGTTCAAGGGCTGCAGCCCGAAACGTCGATTTTCCTGCTCCTCGGATATTGCCTGACCTGCTGTGCTTTTCCAGCAACGCACTCTCAACACATGCCCATAAACTGCTCACACACTTGCTCCTTCTGTTGCTCCTCAGTAGGAGCATTCTATGACTGGTGATCAGAGTGTCAGGCATCAAATCCAAGCCCTAGTTGAGTAGGAGGCCGCAGAACCTTGTAAGGATGACAGAAAAAAAGCCTGTGCTGATACAGAGACTGGGATTTCTCAGCCACCAATGAGGATGTCTGGAGAAAGTCCAGCAACATATTGCATCAGCTGTTTCTACTTGTTCTTCAATGTGAGTACTCGTTTTAAGCCAAAACATAAAACAAGGCCTTGGCTTTCCCAGCTTCAACCCCAAACATTATCTCAAAGGAGGATGATGACATTGAATCTTCAGAAGATGCATTGCCTTAGCAATCACTTGGATCTTCCAGAGCATTGAGACAGTCACCTTGGTGAGTAGATCAATGGTGAGTAGGCATTCTGAATTCGGCTCATGGTCACATCCATGTGAACATTCATAGACACAATCCCCCATTGATAGAGGATATAATAGACAAGGTCTTCTTGACTAGAAGACAGTTGGAAACCCGACCCATGGTTAGCCCTTTGTGAATGTTAAGCCTCTGGATTCAGCTATAAGAGATCTGATGGAGATACAAGGACAGGCAGGGGACAACTGGTAAAGGTCATGGTCCACCTTGAATGACAGGTGGAGGGGTTGGTCCAAGTTCTCTCATGGCTGCCTCCATAGAAATGATGGCTTAGAGAGTTATGTTCCGCAGAAAACACAGTTGCTGCCAGATGTGCACTTGGATCTGAACTGCGCAGACTAACTAAGAGTGCACTGCAACAGCAATTAGACAAGTGAGGGATGAGGAACATTGACCTTTCTCCAGGTACCCCTTCCTGTCAGAAATGTGCCATCATACACAGACAAGGAAGAGCCATATGAGCACAAAAGGCTTCATCCTAGAGCACTCCAAGGATGCATGCTCCATCTTTCTTTGCCAGTGACCTGTCATTTCCAGCAAGTTAGGCTGAGGAAGTTGCACCTGTACAAGAAGCCCTTAGCAGCCAGAGCCCTCAAGGTCTTGGACCATCATAAGATAGTCATCATGGTCACCTCAGTCAACAGTGCCAAAAGTACAACTCCATATCAGCTGGGGATGTTGAGGCTACACCTAGGCACAGTGTTAGCAAACGAAAAGTTAAGGAATTGTAAATGCAAAAGGTACCACAAGTGTCATGTCTTATCACTGTACAGACAAAGCATACTTCAATGTTTAATTTCCCTTTATTGGTTTATGTTAAATTTTTGTTACCTTTCAGATTGCTGCATTGTTGTATGGATTTAAGGGTGTTTCACTGTGTTTCTGATCAGTTTGAATGATATTAGCCTGTGGTCACACCAGTTATTGTGTCACTTTGTCAGTAGTGGCCTCTTTGACATGTATCAGCTTAAACCTATTTTTCAAGTCCGGTTGTTACTGAGTAGGCTGTGTTCATCTAAATGTCATGCCTCTGGGGTTACAGTCTGAGCAGCAGACTTTGCTTGTCATTGCTTGTCTTGCTAATGTCCGAATGACAGATTTCTGTGCAGAGCATTACCACCATTTGGAGAATGTGTCAGTGAGATATATGTGAATTTTTGCCAAATCAGAAATGCCTGTTGCTTCCAATGTAGCATCCCTACTGGCTTGATTGTGCCAAGTGTTTGTAGTAATTTCCCTTTGTGGTGCCAAAGCTCACAGGAATGTACAATGGTGTCCAGGTAGCGTTCTGGTCTGGCTCATATGATAATAATCAAGACTGATTGATACATTTGCAGATGAATGCAAAAAGGGCTTGTTGTCAAGCTTCAGGAAACCTGACCTTAGTTTTATCCTGCTGAGAGGAAGCTCATTTTTGGTCTCCTGCGCTGTTAGGTTCACCTGCCCCTTTATTTCAAATTCCTGGGAGCAGTACAAGATTTTGCCCACTTGTCATATAGATGTGCTTTAGTGTATGAAAAGCCAGAATGAACTTTGAATATTTGCACTCATAATTAGTAATTAGTAATTTTGGAATTGAAAACTGGCCTCAGTAACAGTGACCATGAAACCACAATCATAGAGTCATAGAGATGTACAGCATGGAAACGGACCCTTTGGTCCAACCTGCCCATGCCGACCAGATAGCCCACCCCAATCTAGTCCCACCTGCCAACACCCGGCCCATATCCCTCCAAACTCTTCCTATTCATGTACCCATCCAAATGCCTCTTAAATGTTGCAATTGTACCAGCCTCCACCACATCCCCAGGCAGCTCATTCCATACACGTACCACCCTCTGTGTGAAAACATTGCCCCTTAGGTCTCTTTTATATTTTTCCCCTCTCACCCTAAACCTATGCCCTCTAGTTCTGGACTCCCCAACCCCAGGGAAAATACTTTGTCTATTTATCCTATCCATGCCCCTCATAATTTTGTAAATCTCTATAAGGTCACCCATCAGCCTCTGACGCTCCAGGGAAAACAGCCCCAGCCTGTTCAGCCTCTCCCTGTAGCTCAAATCCTCCAACCCTGGCAACATCCTTTAAATCTTTTCTGAACTTTTTCAAGTTTCACAACATCTTTCTGATAGGAAGGAGACCAGAATTGCATGCAATATTCCAACAGTGGCCTAACCAATGTCCTGTAAGAAAAGCCAAGCGATTCTTTCATATCCTTTAGGGATTTACCATTCCTATTCTCACTGGCCTGATTCCACATGCTCAGAAATGTAATTGACTCGTAACTGCTGTCTGTCGTGGCCTTGCAAGCCACTCCATTCAAGGGCAAATAGAATTAGGTGGCTTTGCTTATGATGCTCATGTCCCATGAAGGAATAACAAAAATATTAGCAAAATTCTGCATATTTAATACCTGCTGGGAAGCTGTACCAAATGGATGAAAATATATCATAACAATGATTCTACTTAATGATGTGTGGTGATGGCAGAGTTGTCAGAGTACATGATATGTTTTGTTTGCAGTTGTTTCCTGATTTCTTTGCGGGATTTATCTTTACATCCTGTTGTATTTCTCCAAACCTCTGACACCACCCTCTATCAAAGGAGACTTTCATTAGCTCAATGCAGTGTGTTTTAGAATTTGGGTTGGGATTTGAAGGAGTTTCTCACTAAATATATATGTAATGTAATTAGAAACCAGGATTCAGACAGAATGTGGAGTGAACAACACAATTTGTGTAAATAAGATAAAATGTTGGGGATAGATTTTTGCAGGATTTTATAAGAATGAAGAACAAAGCAAAAGAAAAATGCTTAGATAATGGTTAGCAATAAAAATAATGCTGTCTGTATCCTGGAAAGATGACTTGAATAGATTTACTAAATCCTAATCTGAAAGATAAACTTTGGCTGATCTATTACTGAATGGACTGTGCATTAAAAAATGGCACCGTAGCTTTCAATGCTGAAACTAAGCCAATAGCCGTGTTAAGGAAGGTCGCACTCTCTCTACTAAGGTTGCAGACTGCTTGATAGCAAACATTCATCTCTGGTTTTAAAACTAGCTGGAAAATTGACTTGCCTTGGTAAACTTCAAACTCTTTTTAAGTCTATTAACAGTATCACCTTTGAATGATCATATACCCAATGATGACATATTCAGGCAATATTTGGTTCATCACTGATTAAAACTAATACAGTTATAATTGTGTATTCCCTGTACCATCTGCAGAGGGGTAGGCATAGGAGCCTTGGTGCAACACATTGTGGCAGGCTTCACTTGAGTTGCAGTGAGCTGACCTTGCACAATTATACTTCAATTACACTCTGGGCACACTGTTCATCACTCACTGAGACTACCATAGTGGTTGGGGAATAAATATATGACGCTAGCAGAAATTGAAGAGCTGCTATTTGCCTCTACAGTCGTGTCAATTCACTAATGTGCGAAAACCCCTGTTAAAGAATTAGCTTTTTTGGGATCAGATCAATGGTGGATGCACTGAAAGTGAACTGTATGGCAAGGAGATGGCTACCCGATGCCTATTGACAACCGTGCTTAGTGATTACCCAAACATTTTAGCCAGAGAGCTCCTCATGAAATGCTGGGGTCTTGGATGAGCATTGCATGCTTTTGGTGTGTAGACTCTTAATGTATGAAGACAGCACTACCATCTGTTCTAATTTTCAATGGCACAAGAGTTACTTCTGATTCAATACAAAATAAAGAAAAACACTGCTCCTGCAAAATTCACAGCCTGAAATAGCTGAAAATTCTGCCTGTTTATTCACAACTGCCAGATTAACTACTGATACCAACAGAGCAGAGGTTATCTTTTTTTTCAAAAAAAATCAAAATGCAGTGGATGTTGGAAATGTGAAACGAACACAGAAAAGTGTGGAGAAGCACAGTGGTGTGGTAGCATCTGTGGAGAGAGAAACAGAGTTAACATTTTGAGTCCAGTATAACTGTTCTTCAGTTCTGAAAAGGAATGGGAAAATGATGATTATTATGCTCTAACCAAAGGAAGAAGGAGGATCAGCGAATGGCACAGATGGGAAACATGCCTCACACCAAAAGGCAAAAGGATTGCTAAAGGTAGCTGATGGAATAAGGAAGGGAAATAACCAAGGGGGGAGAAAGTAGAATAGACAGGGACAAAGAGAGATAGAATTGAAAACAAAGGAGAGAGAAAGTAGTTAATGGTGTGATCATTGATTTCTGGAAATATAAAATGGATAATGGTCTGAGAATGTCTAAACATTATTCTGCTTGATTCAGGAGCAATTTATATGCCTTTAACCCACTCTGTTGTGATGAAACAGTAGTCCAGCCGACCACTCCAGAAAGTTCCATCTGCTGAAAGATAAAATGGTGATTGAAGCAGCACAATAAGAGTGATTGATGTTTGCTCCAAATGTGCTTATTTGTGCCAGGAACACAAGATAATATAGCTGTCACTCAATATTCTGTACTGATCTTGAAGAAACTCCAGCGAGAATATAGTTTGTGTGGGTCCAGTCCTGACGTCAGCTTCTTGTGGAGTGTTCATCCAGACAGCATTGTCATTTAATCTGTACTAACATGTTATGACACACCACTGGAGAAGGTGGGAGCTGAACCTGCATCTCCTGTCCAGAGGCAAGGACATGATCACTGCACCACCATAGCTCCAAATGCATTGTTATTTAACAATCTGTGCCGAATAAATAGAACCTTGTATCTGCAGTTAATTCATTGCACATTAAGCTGTGGAAAATCTGTTATCTGCTGGTAGCCCAATCGTTTTTGTGCTCCTATTAAATATCACAATTCATTTTGAGTCTTATTCCCTTCCTTCTATCGTCTTTAATGTGATTTTGCCATTATACCTGGTCAGAGTGTGAAAACAAACTTTATCTCCTTGGCAGTAAGAGGGCAGCTGAGTCCCGAAATCGTTCAGGGTGCATTCAATATTGATTATAGCAGGATTGCACTGCATGGTGCTCTCCTTGCTGAGCAGGTGGAAGAGCATTCAATAACATTTGGAAAGGGAGCAAAACCTTACCTGTTCATTGCTTCCTTGTGGAAACTTGTCTACTCATAACAATCTTTATGTGGGTTGGAAGTGGCCCAGTCCCCTTCTCCAACACTGACACTGTTCCACTATGTGGGCTGATATCTTTCAAGAAACAGTGTTCCCTACTGTAATAGTGGGGCCCACATGCACCCTTAAGCAGTCTGGTAAACTTCATCTTCAACACCACACTCTTTCTGTGTGGCAGAATCCCTCATCTGTCATTTGTCTTGTAATGAATGTATGTACATTCTGCCACTTAGAAGTGAATACAAAGCACTGAAAATGGTGAAGACCTTGTGTGTTTCGTCCTCTGTCATTTGCTGTACAGAGTCATGCTTACACCATTTCTTACACCACACAGAATCCTCAAGCAATTTAAGAGCTATGATTTATTGACAATGACAGTGGTGCTATAGGTTGGAGGCCCAGCACACTGCAGCTTGAAATAGCAGCATATGAGTTCTTGCTTGTGATTCCTCACAGAGACAGTTTCCAGTTTGAGCTGTTTTAGCTAATGAGATTGTGACTGGGAAGGTACTTCCTGACAATAGGAAAAACAGAGAACCATCAGCATTGTATTTCAAAGGGTAAATGCACATCTTCTGTGTTAGATAGGATAACCACCAACAAACTGTACTACCATACCAATTTTATTCTGTGTAGTAATGAACATTATTCCCAACTTTTTGGTCATGTAAAATTTCTTCTATTGCTTCTTAACTGCAGAGTAAGTATTAGTAACAGCAGACAAGCTTGATGTGCCATGTTTGAATTAGGAGAATGAGTATCAGAATTGAAAGCAAATAATGAAATCTTAAAATTCAAATATATCATTGACAATTCTTACGCAATAATCCTGAGAGCACTGTTACTGGGTGGTCAGGAAATTAGTCAGAGAACTAATGCTTTTGAGCAGAGTGGAGAGCTTGCTCTTGGTGGCTGAAGTATTCAAGTTGAATTGAATTGTAATTTTGCATCAATTTCTTATGATTCTTGCCTGGAATTACACAGTACAGTCTTAAAACCAGTACTGCACTGACAGGAAGCCAACACCTAAGGAGAAACTTGAATTTTTGGCAACCAAATCAGTAATTTAAATGAAGTCTTTATGCAGATTATTTTGTCTGAACTGATTATTAGGTGCTGTTGCCAGTTTGAGACAAGTGTTTTGATTTAGATATTTTTGTTTACTTCAACATAACATTCCAATGCCACTAATTGAACAATCAGAGTTCCCATTTCTTTCATCTTATAAAACATTATGCAGCAGCATATTAAAAAAAAACTGCTTTTAAACTGATAGCAATACACACTTTATATATTCCAACTGTTAATCTTGTATTATCTCTAGGTGCTCCGTCTCTCTCTCTCTCTCTCTCTCCCCCCTCCCTCTCTCTCTGGTTGGTAGATTGCCACAATTACTAAGATGCCACATTTCAAGATGATCCTGGGATATCTAGCTTGAAGCTCGTCACTCATTTTGAAACAATTTATACCTTTTATCTAAATCCCTCATAGTATATATACCTGTGCTGATATCTGGAGCACGAGTGAATGATGCATTGTGTAGTGAACTGTGAACTTCTCAAAAGATACTGGCAGCTGCCATCATTTCCTGCAGCGCAAATTTCTCAAATTTATAATTTTTTTCAGCATCCACTTTTGCTTTTATGTTAAAAAATGTGTATCACAACATTACAAAATAGGGGCCAATATTTTCCAAACTCAGCACTTTTGCTTGATTACAATGGAAAGCACATATTTGAATATTTACTCTTCTCCTGCTCTCAGTGTTGGAAAGCTGTCACACCACTAGCTGGATCGATAATTCTCTGATTTGAAGATTATGCCACTTGATTGTTGTCAGCGAGAAGGCTTGCTAATTATCTTACAGTGTAATAACTTTCACCAGTGTTGCCTTCTCTATCCTCATGTATCTTTTAGTGCAGTTATGTATGCTTAAGCATTTTGGAAAAACAACTGACATAGCAGAATGAGTCTCTGACATTGTTTAACATCTCATCATGAACCATGGCTGGCAATTACTTGCAAAAAGATGAAGAATATGAACTGTTCTCAGTAACTATTCAGAATTAAGTAACACTCATTCTGTTTTTAAAGAACTAATACATCTGTTTATCTGCCAATGTATTGGTGAGAGACATAACCTAAGCAGAATCATCTGTGACAGCCCTGACATTTGAAATACAGGAGATACCATCAAGGTATTACTTTGACTTTGCCCATGTGGTCAGATCTAAAAGTCACAGATTGGCTTTCCCTCATTAATACCTAAAGGGATTTCTGCATATTTGCTTTCTTGTCAGATGAAAATTTCTTGATCGGTGAAGAAGTGCCCCTAAAGAAATTCCCCAGTGCTAAATCAAGTTGCTTTTGGAGTAAATGTGAGCTGGTTCCTTGCTGTGCTTGTGCCATGAGCTTTCTATGTGGTTATAATACTGTTTCCCCTGTAATTTTGGCCTTGAAGTTCTTTTCAATGCTGCAATTAGGGTATGTAATTGTTTTCTAAAAAGCAAATCCTTTAATTCACTTGTATTTAAGAAGGCTGAAAATTTGATCAGTCTGTGATGAGCGTCTCAACTTTAGGAAAGGAGGCAATTATTTTCTGCCAGAAGCAACCTCGGACACTTTACAGAGAGAGACATCCTAGGCTGATTTTTCATCCAGTTGTTTAAACAAAAAGGTTCAAAACAGATTCATGACCTTTTAATTAGCCCTACCTGATAGACAGCTTGTGGCCAGAGGGGAGTTAGAATAATGCAATTTACTCACTCCCAACTTCAATTCTGCTTCCCTCAGATATTAATGCACCCTTTTGAACATGGATCCTACTTTACATATTCACACAGGGTCCAATGAGATCATCAAGACCTAACCTTTGCATTCACTCAGATGCCTGATCAGGTAGCATCGGAGTTGATAGTAAAATGCATGTGGTTATAAAGGCACTCTGTCTTTTTGAAGTACGACAGCACTTACATTAACGTCTGTGAGGAACTTGATATCCTTCATTCGAAATGACGACCACTTTTTCTTCATATTGCATTGTGCTTAGAGTCCAAATACCTTGATGATGAAGCACAGTGGGGAAAGAGAAGGAAAGGAAAAGGAACAAATCTCGGACTCTGGGTCTCAGTACTTTGCGGCATGTCCTGCTCCATGTGCCCAAAGATCTGACTATTGAGAATCGACCTGTTTAGGCACATTATGTCCCACGGCAGAAACTTCCAATTGAGTAGATATCATCCTCCAATCAAAAGGCAGCCAATAGGGAGGGATTCAGTGATCAGGTGCAGGCGAGCATCAGATCAATTCATTAGCCAAAGCTCATTGGAAGCCCAACTCTAGGTCAGATGATAAGTTTTAAAGTTTTATTTCCAGTTTCCTTGTGATGCAGGAGTGGTTCTCCTGATCTCAAAAGGCAACATTTCCATGGCTGTAACTTTCTGCCACAAATAGCTATCTAAATCCACTGGCCTGGCAGTCACTCTGGCTAGGTATCAGGTTGAGCACTGTATACTTTTATTTCAGTGGAGACTTAGCTTGAAAACGGGCAGGGCCTTCCCAAACTCCACCAGGCTTATCTGTATCCTCTTTAGATCCACATTTATATCACCCCTTTGTTTCTATGGTCTTTCATTGATCAGGGGACCTTCACAATGTATGCTAAAACATTCATTTAGACTGTGTGCTTCCATCCAGATTTTCTTTTGTGGCAACTCGGTGCTAATTGTTTGGTGCTTTGCCAGATTTCAGTGCACAAATTTGAGCTCTGTTTTAATGAAGTAAACCTTGAAGTGTTGGAACATTTGAACTCTACATCCGTTTACTTTCACTAAGCCAAATCATGCAGAAAGTCTGACCTTCTGAAAGAGAGAGCCTGTGGTTCGTTTGTTAGAAGAATGTTTTGCTTTTCACTCAGTGAGTGCAGTCAGTTGGAAAAAGGACCGACATGCACCTCTTGGCATCTGTTTGGTATGGTTGTCTTTCTTTTAATTACTCAGGCTTCAGCTCCATAGGACTCGATGCCTGTTGTTCTGTTGACTTCTGCTCATGCTTCTGCTTATTATAACAAAATGCATTTGTTGCACAAAATATCATTACATTCTTAAATTATATCCACAAAGTGGCCAATGTAGCCAACTCTAAATAGCTGGTATTTTTAGCAGTTTGAAATCAAGCTTTCGAAAGAAAAGTATCATTCAGTCTTATGAAAGACTGAGTTAAGCAACTTAATTAATTAATTAATATTGGCTCACTTCCTTAGTGAAGTAACAAATAAAATACCTTAATTCCATGGTTATGACATCATAATACTTGCATGATTTGCACGAAACAGCTTCACCTATCTAAACATATGAAAATACTCATCATGTTTACGTTTCTTCAGTGCAGAACCAGAACAAATATTATAAACAATACATTAAATGACTATCACACGACTTATTATTGAACATTCCTCTATCTGCTCCATTTTTAATTCGGAAATTTTTGATTTAGACTGTGCAGGGTCAGGTGAATTGGCCATACTAAATTGCCTGTAGTGTTAGGTAAGGGGTAAATGTAGGGGTATGGGTGGGTTTCGCTTCGGCGGGTCGGTGTGGACTTGTTGGGCTGAAGGGCCTGTTTCCACACTGTAATCTAATCTAAATCTAAATCTAATCTAAATCTAAATCTAAATTAGCTACTTGGGGGATTGCATTGAAAACTCTTTTGAACAAGTTTACCTTCAATTGTTATTTTTGTAAGTGATAGGTACAGCTGTCACGGCAATGTTAGCTGCTATTTCAGTAACTGAAATTTCTAAAGTCCAAAATCCCTCTCCTTTGAGAAGCTTTGAGAAGCTGTGATCCACAATCTTTAGGATGCATAGCTCTGGTAGTAGGGGGTAAAATGATTAAAAAAAACCCTAATACACATTTCACAGTAGCATGAGTAATTTAATCAATTTAATTGTGTTTGATTCCATTAATACTTTTTAAACCTGATGGTATTATATACATAAGAGAGCAATTGCTATTTTTAAAAGCATGTACGAGAGGATGGGAGAAAGAAAGAGAAGGAAGAACAGGAAGGCATAATTTCTATCCTGTCACTAATTGAGACTTTAAAAACATAAGTTAAATTTTGAAAGTAATTGAAGTACCTTTTCGGGAAACAGAAAGGGAAGATTCGTGGAAAGTGGATACAATGTGGGGAGGAAGAGAGTTAGGCAACGTTGGCTAAAAGATTAGGAAGTTAACCAGAGAAACTGGTTGTGTATTAGAAGGTCTCAGCATTCACTGTTGTTGGATGAAAGTGAAGTACCATAAATAGATGCGTGTTGTGTACTTGTGTATTTTGGTCTGTCAATGTAAGAGTCAAAACGTGTAATGCCATGTTGTCAACCCATTTTAAAGGGAAACAGATCAGTCTAGCCTGCTTCATGTATGGTGAACACCTTGTATAATAAAGCTTATGGTGTTAATTAACACCTTGCCTCCCAAGCTTCTTGAAACATAATACAGGCAGTAAAACAGGGTCAGATTTATTTTTAAAAATCTCAGTCTTCAGATGTGGGCATCCTTGACGTGGGCCAGCATTTATTAGTCTCCCAGTTGCCTATTGAGATGCTGCAGTCCTTGTGGCATGGAGCTATTAAGGAACACATTCCAGGATTTTGACCCAGTAACTGTAAAGGGACAGGATATCTTCCACAAATGCAATTGAGGTCCCCCACTCCCTGGGGCTTTCCCAGAAATTTTATTGAGAGCTATATTTTGAATTTTGGGAGCTCCTTCATCATTTTCACTAACTCATTTATAAAATTATGCAGCCAAGTAATAACATGTATTATCTTTGTTTAAGTTGCGATATGCATATTTGGGCTTGCACAAAAATGGGCTTACTACATTCTTTAACTTGTAGACTATTATTGTAGGTTGCTCATTATTGTATTGGATCCAATGTACAGTTCCTATATGTATACTTACTTACTGTCACACTTTGTCAGTGTATGGTGTTACTTGCCATGAATAATGACACTGTAGACCACTCATACTGGATTAATAATGTAAAATAAAAGCTAGAAATGGGCTTGAGGTCTTGGTGAACGATGCTCTGTTTTCTACCCTGTCCAGTTACTGGGATAGTCACAGTCGAAATCATAGGTTCAGGATAAGATAAAATTAACTAAGGCCATTTACTTACAGGTGTCAGCTGAAAATAACAAACCACATAATTGATTGCCATAAATGGAGGATCCTGTGTGTGCATTGTCTACAGGCCTTCTATAAGGCATTCATTACTGTGTACAACACTCAAATTGCAGTAAGCAATGCCCTGGGAGGACTGCTAATGGAGCGTGCTTTCCATTGTGTAACACTAAACTGTCGACCTTAGAATCTAGTGAGCAAAAAGGGAGAGCTGCAAGTATTTTTCCTTTTATGACTAACTTGTATTTTTTTGTGTGAGGTACTTATCAAAAGAATGCTGACATAAGACATGGGCTTTTTCATCCATTAATCAATATGACGTAATATTCACTTGCAGTTGAACTTGTGTCAGTATATCATATACTACATTCATTAATTATCATCAAAATAAAATGTATAACTCACAGTATGATGAGGAAAGGGTGCGTCAGTGGGATTCTGAGCAATAGAGTAGAATATGATACCAAAATATTCAACTTTAATAAGTACTAAAGATTCACAACCAGGAATGCACCTAACTTCACTGAAACAATAATGTGAGCTAAAAGCTGGCCTGATTTCAAGAAAGGCATTTTAGCTGGAGAAATGAGTGTTTTAATAATAGTAAATAATTATAAAACCATTCTGAAGGAGTGTCGTATTGGACATGAAGTGTGAAGTCTCCACAGATACTGCCAGACCTGCTGAGATCCTCTAGCTTCTTCAGTTTTTACTTCAGATTTCGAGTAAAAGTAACAATGGGAGTTATGTTCAGGCCTCCTAAGCAGTAGTCAGTGGGGAAGAAAAAAATCAAGAGATAGAAAAGACATGTAAGAAAGGCACTTTTACAAATGGCACTATTACAGTAGTCATGGGGGGCTTCAACATGCAAGTTTATTTCGAAAATCAGGAACCCAAGAAAAGGAATTCATGGATGTCTGCGAGATGATTTTTTTGGATCAACTTGTGGTAGAGCTTACTAGGGAACAGGCAGTTCTGGATTTGGTGATGTGTAATGTAGCAGACTTGCTTAGGGAGCTGTAGGTAAAAGAACTCCTAGGGGACAGTAACCATAATATGATAGAATTCACCCTGCAGTTTGAGTGGGAGAAGCTGAAATCAGATGTACTGGTATTGAAATTGAGTAAAGGTAACAACAAAGACATGAGGGAGGAGCTGGACAGAATTTATTCGAAGGGGAATGTAGCTTGGAAGACATGGAGCAACAACAGCAAGAGATTCTGGGGATAATTTGAGAGACACAGCAGAAATGTATCCCAAGGAAGAAACATACTAAGGGAAGGATGAGGCAGCCGGGGCTGATAAGGGAAGTCAGAGACAGCATAAAAGGAAAAGAAAAAGCATATAATGAAAAGAAAAAGCATACAATATGGTAGGAATTAGTGGGAAACCAGAGGATTGGGAAGTCTGTAAAAACCAGCAGAGGATAACTAAAGAAGCAATAAAGGGGGAGAAGGTGAAATATGAGAGTAAACCAGCTTGTAATATAAAAGAAGATTGTAATCATTTTTATAGACACGTAAAAAGTAAGAAAAAAGCAAGAGTGGACGTTGGACCACTGGAAAATGAGACTGAAGAAGTAGTAACAGGGAACAAAGAAATGGCGGAGGAACTGAACAGTACTTTGCTTCACAATGGAAGACACCAGCAACATTACCAGAACTTCAAATGAGTTCGGGAACATAGGTGAGCATAGTGGTCATCATTGAGAAGAAGTGTTGAGTAAACTGGAGGGTCTGAAAGTGAATAAATCATCTGGACTGATGGACTATACCCCAGAGTCTGATGGAGATAGCTGAGGAGATTGTAGATCTTTCATTACCACTGGAGCCATGGAGGGTCCGAGAGGCCTGGAAAATGGCTAATATATCCCCAGAAAGGTGGAAGCAGAAAATAGGAAGCTCTTAGCCAGTTAGCCTGACCTTAGTTGTTGTTAAGTATCCAATATTAAGGATGAGATCGCAGAGTAATTTTAAGTGCATGGTAAAATAGGGCTGAGTTAGCACAACTTCATCAAAGAGGGTTAGGCCTGATAAATCCATTAGAATTATTCAAGGAGGTAATGAGCAAATTATACGGGAGAGCCAGAGGACATGATCTGTTTTGATTTCTTTTGACAAGATGCCATGCAGGAGGCTACCAAATAAGATAAGAACCCATGAGGTTAGGGGCAGGATATTGGCATGGATATAGGATCGGCTGACTGGCAGAAGGCAGAAGGGGTCTTTTTCACGATGGTAGCTGATGACTAATGGAATTTTGCATGGGTCTGCATGGGACTGCCACTATTCACATTATCTATTAACAATCTGGACAACGGAACTGAGGGCATTGTTGTTAAGTTTGCAGATGACACTAAAATGGCTGGAGGGGTGGTGAATGTTATGGAAGCATGGAGGCTGCAGAAGGACTTGGACAGGCTAGGAAAGTGAACAAAGATGTGGAACATGGAATACAATGTGGGAAAGTGTGAGGTTATGTACTTGATGGGAAGAATAGAGGCACAGACTATTTTATAAATGGGGAAAGGCTTTGGAAATCTGAAGCACAAAAGGACTTGAAAGTCCTATTTCAGGATTCTCTTAAGGTTATTATGCAAGTTAGTTGGAAATTAGGAATGCAAATGCAATATTAGCATTCATTTCAAGAGTGCTAAAGTACAACTGCAGAACTGTATTGCTGAAACTATGTAAGGCTCTGGTCAAATCACATTTGGAATATTGTGAGCAGTTTTGGGCCCCCTATCAAAGGAAGGATGTGCTGACCTTGGAAGGGGTCCAAAGGAGGTTAACCGGAATGATCCCAGGAATGAAGAGTTTGTCATATGAAGAATAGTTGAGGACTTTGGGTCTGTACTTGATGGAGTTTAGAAGGATGAGGGAGGATCTCATTGAATAGTGAGAGGCCTGGATAGAGTGGCGGTGGAGAACATGTTTCCACTAGTAAGAGAGATTAGGACCAAGGACACAGCCTCAGTATGAGGGATGACCCTTTAGAACTGAGATGAGGAGGAATTTCTTTAACCAGAGGGAGGTGAATCTGTGGAACTCATTGCTGAAGAGGGCTTTGGAGGCCAAATCATTGAGTGTATTTAGGACAGAGATAGGTTCTTGATTGGCGAGGGGATCAAAGGTTGCAGGAAGAAGGCAAGAGAGTGGGGTTGAGAAACTTATCAGCCATGATTAAATGGCAGAACAAACTGGATGGGCTAAATAGCCTAATTATGCTCCAAATCTTATAGTCCTTTGGTCATATGGAGCAAAAGAGAGAGAGAGAGAGATTGTATGTTTGACTGTGAAGAACCATTTTATTTCACTAACATATTTGAAAAGTGGTGAAATATTAAAATAGCTGCAGTAAAGTATGTTAAAATTCTAGGTAATGAGATAGTTTTAATAAGTTGACTTAAATTTGCTTAAATTTTACCTTCCAGTAGCAATGTCATTGTATGGATGCTGATGCTGACAATGGCATGGTTTAACAATAGAAAACAGCGACATTGTTGAACATATTTATTATCGTACATCTACTCCCATGAAAGCAATAAACCTTTGACTTAACAGAACCTTCTGTTTCTGGGAGTAAGTGTTTAAAGTAAATGTATCAAATAACTGCCTGTTATGTGGTGGTAAGCACTCTAGAATCTGATTGTGATATTAAGTCAGTGCTTCATACAGGTTTTTAACAATCTATGAATTGGTGAAAGCAATGTTTATAGATTGGCTGCAGAGTGTTTACGTTGCAGGTTTGACTTTTATACTGCATTTTACAAGACTTTATAATTCCAGTACCAATCTTCACACTGACACTTCACTTTATAAGCATTTTGGATCATGAAAACCACTTAGCAGTACAATTATTTTTAAAGTAACCTGCTATCATATTAAAGACCTGCTTGTTTATATTGATTGAACTATACATAGTTACAAAAAAAAATCCTTAAGAAAATCTCTCTGTAAAGCTAGGAAATAGCAGACCTATATTCTTTGTTACGTGGGCAGAATTTTGCTATTTTACATTGAATTATTTTGAAATGACTGTATTTAAAATGGAGGCAGGCTTTTATTCTCAAGCCCAAAAATGGAGGAAAGGGTCAATCTCTCTCATGAAAAACAGGCCAGATTGATTGATGATCTGTGAAAAAAGTAGATGAAGATGTTTATGTTTAGGCCAAACTTCAGAATGCCTTGGTTATACTTCTGCCATGTATTAGTTAATGATGAGTCAGGTTGCCCACTTGAATGCTGTACATGGCAACCATAGATGTATCAGGCTCTGATCTTACAGTTTACATTAGGTAAGGACTAATATATCTTCTTCATGTTGTCCTGTGCATGTGTAGTCAAGAATGATTCTCATTGTGGAGTATCCTAACACCATCCATACTGTACTGCAGGGAAGAAGAAAGGAAGAAAAATTGAAGGGAGAATAGGGAGAGATGGTGGTGTTGATTAACAAGAGTACTGCAGTGCTGGAAAAAGAGGATATCCAGAAAGGTTGAGCACAGAATCTAATTGGCTAGAGCTAAGAAGCAATAATGGTGCACTGACAGTGTTTGGTGTTGTCTATAAGCCACCAATTAGTGAGGAGGATGTAGAGGAACAAATTTACAAGAAAATTATGAAGTTGCATGAACTGTAAGACATTTATAATGGGGGACTTTAATTCTCCAAATATGGAATATTAGCAGTAAAGGGCAGTGAGAGTTACTAGGATGTGTTCAAGTAAATGTTTTACAAAAAGAATGCAATGCTAGTCCCTAGTTTTTGGGAATGAAGTGGGCCAAGTAATAAAGTATCAGGAGTAGAACATTTAGGGATATTTAGTAATCATTGTATCATGAAATTTAGGTTGACTACAGAGAAAGACAGAACAATCCAAAGTAAAATGATTTTGTCCTAATCTAAAATAAATGTTCTAGAACTAGCCTTACATCCAGCCAAATCAGTCCATAACAGCTACAGCCCTGGCAAATACCCAGTAATGGCCCAGTTATATCCTGTACACTAAAAACAATAAAAATCCAAACTGGCTAATTATCATTCTACCAATCTACTCTTGATCATCAGCAAAATGCTGAAGCAGTCATCAGCAGTACTATCCAGCGCAGCTTCCTCAGCAATAACCTGCTCATTGATACAGAGTTTGGTTCCACCAGTGCCACTCAGCTATGTGTCCAAATAGTTCCATATGGAGTTATACAGCATGGAAGCAGACCCTTAGGTTCAACTCATCCATGCCGACCAGATATCCTAAACTAATCTGGTCCAATTTGTCAGCATTTGTACCCATCCAGATGCCTTTTAAATGTTGTAATTGTACCAGCCTCCACCATTTTCTCTGGCAGCTCGTTTCTTAACTGTACCACCCTCTGCATGAAAACGTTGCCCCTTGGATCCCTTTTTAATTTTTGCCCTCTCACATTTAATCTATGCCCTTTAGGCTTGGATGCCCCTACCCTGGGAAAAAGACCTTGTCTATTTACCCTATCCATGCCCCTCATGATTTTATAAACCTCCATAAGGTCACCCCCTCAGCCTCCGACGCTCCAGGGAAAAAAGCTCCAGCCAATTAAGCCTCTTCCTATAGCTCAAACCCTCCAATCCCAGCAACATCCTTGTAAATCTTTTCTGAACTTCTTCAAGTTTAACAGTATCATTCCCACACCGGGGAGACCAGAATTGAATGCAGTATTCTAAAAATGGCTTAACCAATGTCCTGAACAGCCATAACATGACCTCCCAACTCCTGTACTCAATGCACTGACCAATGTAAGCATTCCAAATGCCCTCTTCACTATCCTGTCTACCTATGACTTCATTTTTAAAGAACTATGCACCTGCACCCCTAACACTCTTTGTTTGACAACACCCCCAGACCTCACCATTAAGTGTATAAGTCTTGCCTTGATTTGCCCTACCAAACTGCAAAACCTCACATTTATTTAAATTAAACTCCATCTGCCACACCTCAGCCCATTGGTCCATCTGATCAAGATCCCATTGTACTCTCCTTCACTGCCTCCATACCTCTAATTTTGGTGTCATCTGCAAACCTATTAACCTATATTCGCATCTAATTCATTTATTTAAATGACGAAAAGCAGTGGACCCAGCACCAATCTTTGTGGCACACACTCTGGTCACAGGCCTCCAGACTGAAAATCTTTCAGATTTCCACATAGTCTATTGGTAGTAATGTGTATTCCCGACGATATGTATTAAATTTGTCTACAGCACCTTGCAAATGCATGATCCCCACTACCTAAAAGAACAAAGGCAGTCTTTTATCCACTACACGTTTCAGTCTAAGCCACAAACTACCTTGAGTTGCAACAATATCATTATTCCTTCACTGTCATTGGTTCAAAACCCTGGAACACCCTTCCCAACATTACTATGGTGTATCTATTCCCAATGAACAGCAGCAATTCAAGAAGGCAACTCACCACTACCAACTTTTCAAGGTGACCTAGCCAGAGAACCCCCCCCCCCCAACCTGTGAACACAGTTACCCATACTGTAATTTTGCAGGTAAAGATGTGCAAGTGCATTAAAAGATTCACAAAAATAGTTCCACGCATGAGGAACTTTGGTTGTGAAGATAGATTGTTCAAGTTTGGGTTGTTTTCCTCAAAGGCTGAGAGGGAATTTGATGAAGATATTAAAAATCATGATTGCTCTGGACAGTGTAAACAAGAATAGACTGTTCCCACTCGTGGTAAAAACAATGACTGCAGATGCTGGAAACCAGATTTTGCCTGTCCTCGGATGCTGCCTGAATTGCTGTGCTCTTCCTGTTCCCACTCGTGAGGGGGATTAAGAAATTGAGGATACATATCTAAAGTGATTTGAAAGACGCAAAAGTGACATGAGAAAAAGCTTTTTTTCCTGTCGAGATTTACTACTAACTCCACTGTGGTGGAGGTGGCTTTAAATGAAACATCCCTAAGGGATTTAGACAGTTTGACTTTTGAACAATGTGCATGGAAATGTAGAATAATGCAGGAGAATGGCACAAAGTGAATTGCTCATTCACAATGCTGGTGAAGGATGTTGAGCTGAATGGCAGCCTGTGATCTAATGGTCCTTTGCTTTATGTTATTTTGTTGAACATCATATAGGCTGTTTCTGCGAAATATGGAAGAAATTATATAGAAGAATTGTAACATCTTGTGATAAATAAGCTGTTGTATATCCTTTACTCCTTGTGCTCCAACATTCACAGCCATGTTTTAAATTGCGGAGACCCCTTATCTTCCATAAGATTCTCCACTTTTCCATCTCTTTCTCCTCCTTTAAGGCCTTCATTAAATTTCTCCATTCAACCAAGCTTTTAGTCAAGCCTGTTACATGTACTAAAGACATTATATAAGCACATGTTTTTATTGTCAAGATTAGAGTGGTGTTGGAAAAGCACAGCAGGTCAGGCAGCATCCGAGGAGCAGGAAAATCTACGTTTCGGACGAAATTCCTTCATCAGGAATGAGGCTGGGAGTCTCGGGGGTGGAGAAATAAATGGGAGGGAGATGGGGCTGAGCGGGAAGGTAGCTGAGAGTGCAGTGTGTGGATGGAAGTGGGGTGACGGTGATAGGTCGGAGAGGAGGGTGGATGGATGGTTGGAAAGGAAAATTGACAGCTGGGACAGGTCATGAGGATGGTACTGAGTTGGAAGATTGGAACTATGGTAAGGTGAGGGGAGGGGAAATGAGAAAACTGGTGAAATCCACATTGATGCCATGGGGCTGAAGGGTTCCGAGGTGGAAGATGAGGCACTGGGTGGTTAGGGTGTGGCGATGGAAGAGGCCCAGGACCTGTATGTCCTTGGCGGAGTGGGAAGGGGAGTTGAAATGTTTGGCCACGGGGCGTTGGGGCTGATTGGTGCGGGTGTCCTGGAGATGTTCTCTGAAGCACTCTGTGAGTAGGCGGCCGGTCTCCCCAGGAGATTGCATCGGGAGCAACGGTTACAGGAAATGACATGTGGAAGTGCAGGTGAACCTTTGATGGATATGCCACTTACAAATGGACCCCACCACCAGAGATATCTTTATCTCTCCACTCCTATCTGCTTTCCATAAAGACCGTTCCCTCCGCAACTACCTGGTCAGGTCCATGCCCCCTAATAGCCCACCCTCCCCTCTCGGCACCTTCACCTGTGCTCATACCTCCCCCCTCATCTCCGTCCAAGACCCCAAAGGAACCTTCCACATCATGGCCGAACATTTCAACTCACCCTCTCACTCTGTTGAGAACATACAGGTCCTTGGCCTCCTCCATCACCACTCCCTTAACACCCGACGCCTGGAGGAAAAATGCCTCATCTTCTGTCTCGGAACCCTTCAACCACATGGCATCAATGTGGACTTCACCAGCTTCCTCATTTCTCCTCCCCGCACCTTACCCCAGTTCCAACCATCCAGCTCAACATGATCTATCCCATCTGTCTAACTTCCTTCCCATCTATCCACTCAGAGGCATTTGCCAAAAGGATACCTAATTTGCACTTGCTATCTCCAATAAAAAAGTGACTGCAATGATTAGCAAATGCAGAATTTTAGACCAACTGTAGTCTGTGTAAATTATTGGTTTAAATCGACAAAATGCTGTTAGTTCGAGGCAGTGACTTGTGAAGATGTAGATGGACAAATTCTACACTTGCTGTGATTTCACAGTATGACAAATTGGATTTTGCTTGCACTGCTATGTTGAAGTTTTTTTTAAGTACAGTATTTCTGAACCATTGAATCAGCATGTAAGGCATTAAAATCAGTGTCACACAAGGTTTCTGGGCAAGGGGGATTGG
The DNA here is from genome assembly GCF_004010195.1 of Chiloscyllium plagiosum. NCBI lineage: Eukaryota > Metazoa > Chordata > Chondrichthyes > Orectolobiformes > Hemiscylliidae > Chiloscyllium > Chiloscyllium plagiosum. Next base: position 139,409,838 of record NC_057710.1, on the reverse strand, counting down.
CATGCCAGTTCATTCTTGTAATTTATAGTAACAGATCTGCTTATTTATTTCAGTTTCTTTAGCCGTGAACTTTGAAAAGGTGCCACAATCAGTAGTGAGAATGAACAATGGCATTGATAAGCATCTCTAATAAATGTAGGGGAATGGGTCTGGGTGGGTTCCTCTTCGGAGGGTCGGTGTGGACTTGTTAGGCCGAAGGGCCTGTTTCCACACTGTAAGTAATCTAATTTAATCTAATCTCAGACTATCAATAAAGATTGCCTCCTTTATTTCTATTGAATATTGGTGAAATAACCATTCTGGGTTAATTAAATCACAAAAGCCATTAGGGCATTTGGCCCATCGAGTCTGCTCTGCCATTCAATCATGGCTGAATGGGTTTCTCAACCCCATTCTCTTGCCTTCTGTCTGTAACCCTTGATCGACTGACCAGTGAAGAATCTATCTGTCTCAGTCTTAAATACAGTCAATGACTTGGATTCCACAGCCTCCTGTTGTAATGAGTTTCACAGATTCACTACCGTGTGGCTGAAGAAATTCCTCCACATCTCAGTTCTAAAGGGTCATTCCTTCACTCTGAGGCTGTGTCCTTGGGTCCTAGTCTCTCTTAGTGGAAAGACCCTCTCCATGTCCACTCTATCCCAGGCCTTTCAGTATTTTGTAAGTTCAATGAGATCCTCTATCATCCTTCTAAAGTCCATCGATTACATACCCAGAGTCCTCAACTGCTCCTCATATAAAAACCCCTTCATACCCAGGTTAATTTCTATAAACATCCTCTGAATCCTATCCTATGCTAGCAAATCTTTCCTTAGATACTGGGCCCAAAACTGCTCACAATATTTGTTTGCTTGTATCTTCTGCCTTGAAGACTGATATAAAAAAACCTCCATTTCTATTTCTCCAGCCTCATTTTCCAGTGGTCTAATGTCCACTTTTGCCTCTCTCTAATCATTTATATTCCTAATATTTCATCATTTCCCACCCCCTTTTTTTGTTATTGTCTGCTGTTGTTAAAGTCTTACTAATTCTCTGGCTTCTCACTAATCTTCACCACATTGTAAACTTTTAATCTTGCATAACTCAACATTGAAAAAACATAAAAACGCCAATGAAGCTATCAGTCCACCAAAGGTTAAACTCCCTTCTGAAATTTGCTGCGAACAAATGTAATTGGAGCATGGCCAGGCATTCATAATGAGGCCAGCTGGAGGGACAAAAAACAAATGTCTGGCCATCTGTGTCAGCTACTTGGGTTGATAACCGTTGCAGTATTTGAGGGGGAGGGGCTTGAGGGACAAGTAATCATGATTACAACTGGGCCAATGTCTGAGTAAATGGAGGTAGGACTCCTGGCATGCTGCCCTCACCATCCTCTCATCCCAGTTGCTTTCTCAGACTTGGGGAGGTGATGATCTAGTGGTATTATCACTGGCCTGTTAATCCAGAGGCCCAGGAAGTGTTCTGGGAACCTAGGTTTGAATCCCATCATGACAGATGGTGGAATTTGAATTAAATAAAAAAATTTGGAATGAAGTATCTAATGATGATCCTGAAGCCATAGTTGATTGTTGAAAAAACCCTTCTGATTCCCTTTAGGGAAGGAAACTGCCATCCTTACCTGGTCTGGCCTACACGTGACTCTAGACCCACAGCAATATGGTTGATTCTTAACTGACCTCTGGGCAATTAAGAATGGCCTAGCCAGTGATGACCTCATCCATGAGTGGATAGAAAAAACTTGACACCAGAAGCGTAGGCCAAGCTCCATTCCCCTCTAACTTGCTGGAATGGAAATATGGTGGGTGAGGGCCTCCTTAACAGGGGGAGCTTTGTAGAGTTGAGAATTTTCTCAACTTGTTCTTCCCATGTTTTTCCTAAAAGTCTGCCCATGTCTCTCTCTCTCTGTGTCTCTGTCTCTCTCTCTCTTTCTCCTCTCTCGCTCTGTACCATTGTGTGTTTATCACCAAGGAAAAAATGGATGTCATCATTTGTAAAATGGTCCCAGCTTATTTTTGAAAGGTCTAGCTAATAGAGGTGATCCCATGTTACAGAGAATGTCCATTCACTCAACGAGGGTGAGAGTTACGGGGCTGAAATATATGTCATGGCCACAACCAGAGAAATGTCGTTTAGCCCACTTTTTCTACTGAAGAAATAAACAAAACTTTCACAGCCTTTTAAATAACCTACTGTCACAGGAGACTGCAGACTTTAGTTCTGATTGGTGGTCCCTCCCAAGAAAGATCTGAATACCTTATGTAAAATTACTATCTTATTCTTCAAGCATCCAGGCCATGTTCTTAACTTAGGCCCTTTAAATCATGTGATCATCAATGGAGTAGTCATTACAAACAGCCTTAATGTCTGAAACTCTGTTAGGCCTTTTAGAGGGAATTGTGAGGAACTCTTAATTATTAATGTTCCCACACTTAATCTGACATGTCCTAAACCAGTAATCTTACCTAGGATACATAGAGCTTTAATTTATCCAGTCAGGCTATGGTACAACTGGATATTGACTAAAGAAAAGTACACTTGGAATCAAAGGAATTTTAAGAACTGCATGTTTTTATTTGTATTTTTCAAAGCTGAGAGCTGAAATTGAAAAAAACACTCTTAAAAAAAGTGTTTGAAAGGGTGGCTGTAGTTTGCAATGAACAAGTAACCTGACACGCTTGGCAAGCATTGTATTATTAGTTGTTTGAACAAGCAGTAGAGTCATAGAGACATATAGCATGGAAACAGACTCTTCGATCCAACCCATCCATGCCAACTAGATATCCTAAACTAATCTAGTCCCATTTGCCAGGGCTTGGCCCATACCCCTCTAGACCCTTCCTATTCATGTATCCATCCAGATGTCTTTTAAATGTTGTAATTGTACCAGCATCCACCACTTCCTCTAGCAGCTCATTCCACACACACACCACCCTCTGCGTGATAAAAGTTGCCCCATAGGTCTCTTTTAAAATTTTCCCCTCTCGCTCTAAACCTATGCCCTCTAGTTCTGAACTCTGCCACTCCAGGCAAAAGACCTTGTCTATTTACTCTATCCATGCCCCTCATGATTTTATATACCTCTGAAAGGTCACCCCTCAGCACCCGACGCTCCAGGGAAAACAGCCTCAGTCTATTCAGCCTCTCTCTACAGCTCAAAACGTCCAACCCTGGCATAATCCTTGTAAATCTTTTCTGAACCCTTTCATGTTTCACAACATCCTTCCTATAGGAGGGAGACCAGAATTGCACACAATATTCCAAAGGTGTCTTAACCAATGTCCTGTACAGCCGCAACATGATCTCCCAACTCCTACACTCAATGCTTTGACCAATAATGGAAAGCATACCAAGCACCTCCACTACCCTAACTAGCTGCAACTCCATTTTCATGGAACTATGAACTTGCACTGCAAGGTCTTTTTGTTCAGTAGCACTCCGCAGGACCTTACCATTAAGTGTATAAGTCTTGCCCTGATTTATCTTTCCAAATGCAGCACTTCACATTTATCTCAATGTATGCAAGGGGGAATTCATGAGTGGATTAGAGTTTTAATTCGAAGTGACATATCCCTATGGGTTATAAATGCTTACTCTTAGCTAGAGTCTCGATGCAATAAGTAGTCATTCTTGTTCAGAACAGAAATGTGGTTCATGCTTTCTGTCAGTCTGGGTCTGGAAGTCAGGTAAATTGAGGAAATTTGTGTACTTTAGAAAATCTTTAACTTTTGTGACAATCCCATGAATAGCGAGGCTCGATTTCCAACATGCTACCCCTGTGAGTTGTAACAAAACATGAGATCCTTTAAAAGTGACTGGTGACATTGAACCAGAAAAAGCATTTTTGTATGAGATGATTTAAATCACATTAGCTTTGTCTTGATTCTTCTTGTTCTAACCCACTTCATAACTTGATGGTGTTCTTGCAAATTCAGATTCATACTGAAACAGTGAAGTAGTTCATGGTTTTCTGTTGCACCCATAGCTATCAATGTGACCAATGTTATTATGCATTAAAGAATGTTCAAAATATTTCCTATGGCTCCTGAGATACAAAATATAAGATTGAATTAAAATTCTGGAATGCTGAAATTGTTATAGATATATTGTATACACAATATGATATTTTTCAGCTTTTTTTTGTTTTGTTCCATCACAAACCTCTTTTCCTGCAACAATAGGAGTATTAGCTATGCTGCCTTGGTTACAGAAGTAAGATGAAACACTCAGTTACAAATTGCACCACAGGTTTTTTTTAGTGGTTGTTGAGACACTGCATTATATAATGGATACACCTCTCCTCAGTGTCACCTATCAGGAACAATAATCACTCAGTCTGGCCTTGAAAATATTCTGGTTTTTTATATACTATATTGGAAAATAACTGTGGTTTCTTATGTTTAAATACATTTACCCTCCAAATGTCACTTGAATCCATTTTCCTGGTGTTGATGGCTGTGAGAATGCTGAATGGGTGAAAGTAGATGATTGGAGCTATTGCGACTATGTGACAGAAAGCAATTTGTTGCATGTAAAGTGCTTTGGGACATCCTGAATCTATGTAAGACACCATCTAATTGCAAATCCATTTTACTTGACTGAATGAGTCAATTTCATGTCTATTGAGAAGTTCAGATAACACACAAATGTAGGAACAAACCTCTATCATTTTATTTGAAATTTTGTTTCTAATGTTTAGTCCATTGTTAAGTATGTCATTAATTAAATTTTCTCCTTCATTTTCTTTTGTAGCAAAATAGGGAACAAAAATTCTGGGTACTCCTATCATATGCTTAGAATGAACAATAGGAAACCATTTCACCCCATTTGCTGTAAAAGATTGCGTTAATTCCAAGCAGGGTAAATTCACAATTGTATAAAATGGGGCGTGCCAGGCAGGACCTGTGGTCCAGAAATATTGCGCCAAATATTTTCTAAAATTCATTGCAGATTAGCACTGGATCTGTGCCGTGAAGAGGCGGACAGTCAATAACTTGCTGATGGGCATTGGTGAACCGATCATAGCACAGAGAATGAAATCAATGGTCTAGCATTTCACTTAACTCTTCTTATCACTATTACAAACTGGGTGATGAATAAAAGCTTACATATGTCAAGAAATGTATGTGGGGTTTCACAGAATGTTATTGATTTTGGATTCTATGTTATCACTGGCTAAGATGTCTGCTTTTGCATATTGGTGGGGCGCCTGTCTTTGAGCAAGAAAGTTGTGGATTTGAGCCTCATTCCAGAGATTTGAGCACATAAACAAGAAAGGAGGCAGAGGCAGATCTGGAAGAGAATCTGCAGAATCTGAGGGGAGAATAGATTGAAGCCCAGGCTAGCTAACAGTGAGACAGGAAGTATTGGTAAACCAAGAAAGGAATTGCTTTGAACACAGGAGAGAATGAACTGGGGCCTCACACTTACCTTAAAGATGAGTGCGGGTGGGCAGTAGCAGGCAGCAGAGTCTGACAGCTGCACTTTGGGAGAGCATGGATTGAATTGAATGTATTGTCACGTGTATCGAGGCACAGTGAAAAGCTTTGTCTTGCGAGCAAGACAGGCAGATCACAGAGTTAAATAGCATAGATATGTAAATAATAGGTAAACAGCAGCAAAAACAAAACACAGATACAGGCGAATGTTAAGAGTTTGTGATTCCATTCAGTATTCTAACAACAGTAGGTAGAAACTGTTTTGAAACCGGCTGGTGTGTGTGTTCAGGCTTCTGTACCTTCTCTGCGATGGTAGAGGTTGTCAAAAAGCATTGCCAGGGTGGGATGGCTCTTTGAGAATACTGGCGGCCTTTCCTTGACAGCGGGCCTGGTTGATGGATTCTATACATGGGAGGTTGGCCTTTGTGAAAGACCATAAAACAGTGGCATCAAGGGAATGTCCTGAGTTGATTGATAGATGAGTTCTTGGGGGCTGTGGACTTTATTGGGATTGGAAATGAAAGATAAAATTTTAAATATCCAATCATAATTAATTAAGAGCCACTAACTGAGAGAAGTAAACAAACTAGAGATGCTATTATATTTTAACTGGCTAGTATTATTGCATTACTAAGGTTTAAGTTAGAACAGTAAGTAGTAATGAGAAGAGGCAGTAATTTAATTCAATAATAAATTAAGAATATAATTAGTTAATTACTTATTTGCAACAAGATAAGGAAGGTTTGTTGTGATTGCAGAAAGTGTAAACTCCTGAATGTGAGTGTGAACCAGGACAAACACGTCCGCAGTGGGTGTTAGTGATTCAAACTTCAACTCAGACACGGCATCACATCAGAGTGGTGGAAATTACCTGGCTGCTTTGTATCAGGAGGCAGTCACACTCGTTCGGATAGTCTTTAGATTTGTTCATTGATTGGGGACAGGTGAGTATTACTTCCAATGACAGAGGTAACCTGATCCAGAGGTCAGAAGTGTAAGAGCTTAGATTTTGGCAATTGTCCGTCTGGTTTGTTTAGATGAGATGGGGTCTACACGGTTGATGGGCTAACAGATTGTGACATCATAGTACAAGAAGCAAAAAAGGAGTACTGTATAATGATAGTTTGAGACAGTCTAGTGAGGGATTGATACTATTATCTGCAGCAAAGGTGTGAGTGTAGATATCGGTGTTATCTTCTTGGTGCCAGGTTGTGCTGGGCTAGAGATGAATTTATATTAAGAGGGGGAGGACCCACTCATCATGATGCATGTAACGACCACTGAAAGACAGCAAGGAAAAAACAGATTCTGTATTATCACAATGAGGAGCAAGTCTCAAAATTAGGAAGCGGGTCCAGTAAGGTCTGGATTATTACCTGAGCCACATGCAGATTGCTACAGGCCAGATAAAATCAGAGGAAGAAATGCACAGCTTAATGATAGGTGTGGAACATGATGGCTCAGTGGTTAGCACTGCTGCCTCACAGCACCAGGGTCCCAGGTTTGATTCCAGCCTCAGGCGACTGTGTGGACTTTGCACATTCTCCTCGTGTCTGCGTGGGTTTCCTCCAGGTGCTCCGGTTTCCTCCCACAGTCCAAAGATGTGCAGGTTGGGTGAATTAATCATGCTAAATTGCTCATAGTGTTAGGTGCATTAATCAGAGGGAAATGGGTCTGGGTGGGACTTGGTTGGTGTGGACTTCCACACTGTAGGGAATCTTAAAAAAAGTTTGGATTTCCTGTTTGTGGAGCATTGGCATCAGTACTGGGAAAAGTGGGGCACTGGGAAAAGTGGGGTTGTACTTTTGGGGTAATCTACATCTGAATCATGCTGTTGTTGCTTTACTGGATACGAGGGATCACATTTCGGAAGGTGTGATAAATCGGAAAGTTGAAACAAGGCTATTAAATCAAGAAAGGGAAATGATAAACAGGTGGTGATTGGAAGGGGTAGAAAGTACAAGTTTAAGAGCAAATTAGCAAGTAAGACTAGAGTTACAACAAAACTTAAAGAGACAAAACTAAATGTATACAGCATTTGAAACAAACCAGATACACAGCAGAAGTAGAAATAAATGAGTAAGTATAGTTATCACAGAGATATTGCTACAGGATGACACCAGTTAGAATGTGAATGTTGAAGAAACCATTAGGAAGGACAGGCAGCTAGGGAAAGGTGGATGAATGACTCTTAATTAATTACAGTACTAGTGCAATGAGGAAAAATGACCTATGTTCAGGAAATTAGATCGGAATTGAACTGAATTAGCCTTTATTGTCAAGTGCACTTGAATGAGTGCAGTGAAACGTTTGTAATGTGATCACTTTGGCACCACCTTATGTACAGGGTACCTAATACAGAATGCTTAAGTATGTATTACAGACTTGAGAGAATCATACATATAAGTTCAGCATAACAATAAAGAAATAAGAAATTTTCTTGTACTCGAACTTTAGTCTTTTCACCAATCCATGACCGCCCGAGTAAATCTCTGGAACACACTGGACTGCAAACCCTCGCTTCCAGTCCCCAAGGGCTTTACCTCTGGGACTCACCATGCTGTGCCGGCCTGTCCTGGGACTCACCTGGACTCACCGCCCCCATGCTGGCCTGACCTGGCATGGGACTTGCCAAAACCTCTGATCTCCTCCATCTAGATGTGGTTTGGCTAGAGATGAGAAGTTACAACACAACTGTTATGTATACCACCTAACTGTACCCACACAGGAGGATGTACTAAAAAGAGGACAGATTAGGGTACTTTCTAGATGATATAAAGTCAAATACAGTGGATGTCCAAAGAAACGTGGAGGTGCAGTTGCACGGATCTTTGAAATGCCACAAACAGGTTTAGAAAATAATCAGAACGCATTGAATGCTGGCCTTTATGTCCAGAGGATAGGAGTATAAGGATGTTATGCTGTAGTTATGCAAAGCATGGCTAGACCCCACTTGGAACACTGTGAGCAGATCTAAGCAACACATCTTAGGAAGGATATATTGGCCTTATGGGAGTACAATGTATGTTTACAAGAATGATACCTGGACTTTCGATGTTAAGTTATGGGAGAGATTACACAAATTAGGCCTGGTTTTTCTGGAATTTAGAAGTTTAAAGGGTAAGACATTAATAGAAAAAGACAGATTAGATAAAGATAAATTGTTTCCTCTGGCTGGAGATTCTAGAATCCTTGTTTCTAGTGGGTATACACTGGGAATTAGGGCTAGACCAGTCAGGAGAGTTTTTGGGAATCAGTTCTACAAGCAAATGGTGTTAGAGGTTGGAACTCTCTTTCACAAGTGGCAGTTGATGCTAGGCCAGTTATTGTTTTAAATCTGAGACAGATAGTTTTTTGTTAAGCAAAGGATATGGACAAAAGGCAAGCATTTGGTTAGGCTACAGATCAGCCGTGATCTCATTAAATGGCAGAACAGGCTTGAGGGGCTGAATGGCTTACTCTTAAATAAACTTTTGGTATGAAGAATAAAATAGAAGCATATTAGCTAAATGGCCAGAGATTGCAGAGCCCATAAATGCAGAAGAATCTGTGTGTCCTATACATGTATTGCAAAGGATTGCCTGTGCAGGTACAGCAAGTAATTAGGGGAACTAATAGAATGTTATAATTGATTGTGAGGAGGAATTAATACAAAAGTAGGGATGCTCTGCTTCAGTTATACAGACTATTGGTGAGATCACACTAATTTTATTAATCATGCATTGAAAAATCAAATATTACATGGACTATACAGCTCAAAACATGAAGAAGAACGTTGCAGTAATGTGACTATCCTCCAGTCTGCAGTGTTCAAATAAGCACCAATTTTCTTTGAGGATATACCACGGAGCAAGCTTCAGTCACCTGAGAGTCTCACTCAACTATGCAAAGTTTGCAGCACATATTTATGTCACTCAATTTTATATTCCCCGGTAACGTAATTACAGAATTTCATGATTCATCAGTTGTCTGATGTCACACAATGTCTTTGTTTAATGTTCTAGGACACTCTGTTCTGCATATGTCAAATACACTTCTCCTAATCTTACCTTCCCCTATTATGCCCCTACAGTGAATGGTGGCACAGACAGTGATAATTTTAATACCGTATCGCCAGTGGAAGAATCATGGAATCAAGTTCATCACTGGTTGTACAACCTGCTCATTTACTCAGCTTTGAAGTCCATGCCAAGTAAAATCGAGCAACATGTAAAAACAATCTTTGGCCTGATTTGTCAGTTTTCCGCAAGGAACATAATGGTAAAATTAGCCTGATTCCACACTGTGAACAGAGAGCTCTTTAATAGCTTATTTGACTGCCAGGATAATATGAAATGAGTTTGTGCTGAGATTATAGGTGAGTGATGTCACTGAAGGACTGACAATGATTGACATGTCACAACATTACTGGGAGTGAAAAATGTTATTGGAGAACGTTACATTTAAGTTACTCAATTTTCGTTTAAACCATATCATCTAAATAAATGCCTAGAGATTGTTCTGAGCCCTGGCATAATTATGGATGAGGAAAAATAAATCTGTCATTTGGATCTATATAAATTAATGCAGTTGCGTCATAATTGCACTAACTTTTCCCATTAAGGAATCTGACACTGAATATGACACTATTGAGGTTATCGGTGCAAACTGACAAGCCTTGATTATCATGCCTAGAAAGTAAGAAAACTGTGGATGCTCGAGACTTTTTTTTAAAAATTAGGAAATGCTGGAAATAATGTGTTTCCAAAACATCTGTGGAGAGAGAGAAATAAAGATAATGTTTCCGATTGATGACCTGTCAAATTTGCAGAGTATTTCCAGCAATTTCTGTTTTTGTGTCTAAAGAGGTCCTGTCTTACAGAATATACAATTTGAATTTTTAGGTTATAAGACAATTATTTTCTTTAATACTACAAGAGTACTTCTAGTATAAATGTTTTGGTGTTTGCCTCAATGCTCTCCTTACCGTCATCTTCTATTGACTGCATTAATTCTGGTTTTGCAACATTACAAGTGTGATATCCTTGGTTTAAATTACTTATGTGATCATTGATTCAATTATTGTAACTGCGTTTTAGCATCCATTTGTTGTGGTGGTAATGTTCATTATAAGCTGTAAATATTCTTTTTTAACTTCGAGCTTGTTGATTTATAGTTTTCCCCTCTCCCAACAGGGATTTGTAATGTTACCCACTAAGCTCCTATACCTGTTCACTGCCTCGTTAAACCTATTACTAAGACTGTTTACACATATCCTCCTTTTCAGATAAGAATCTGCAGCTGCCAAGTGTGCCTTACTCCCAGCATACTTGTTTCTACACTTGCCTCACCAGGTCTCAACCAAAAGCTTTACTATAAAGTGCTGCTACTCCTTTGTTGATCTTTCCATGATTTTGTTTGCAGATTGTTTAACTGTTCAGGTGCAGCCGCTGACAGACGATTGAGTAGTTCTTAAAGCTATCAATGTCCAGTTCTGTGCTTCACTTTAATATTCTCTGCATTTGGGATCACTGGAACCCTCACCTTTGTTGCCATGTGGTATTAAGCAAAGGTGCCCACTGCTGCTACCATGTTATATAGGCTACAATGCCAGCCACTAATGACAGTGGTTGGGATAGTTTGCTGCCTCTGTCCTTTCTCTTTGGCTAGGTCTAGGGGTCTTTTTTTTGCATTGGGGTTAAAGTCAAAGGAGAAGAGGCTGTTCATCTTTAACAAGATGGAATTTATTGCATGATAGCAATCAGGTGCAATTTACTTTAGTGAGTTCGACATTGTTGCTAAGACTGTGGAGGGACATGTGGATGTAGATTTTCACTCTTCAAGATCCTAAGTTATTAAACTTGATATTGAGTCCTAGAAGTTGCAGGGTCCCCAAGCGAAAGATGAACTAGGACTCAACTTTGTGTTCAATAACTTTAGAGCCTGATTATATCCTTTCATATTTTTGACCCACACCCACATCCTTATCCTGTTATGACATAGATTGCTTTCAGCACAGCCTACCCATGCTCTCCCAGTCTTAGCTCTCATTATCACTTATTCAATTTCTCTTCTCTCCTGGTTTCCTGTCAACAGTTCTAACAATTACCTACCCCTTTCACATTTCTCTCTCTCTCTGGGCTACGTGTCCACCTAACCACTCACTTCTTCTTCCACCTCAAGTCTTCAGTATAAATACCACCTTATCCTCACCTTCATCAATTCTGATGAAGAGTCACAGACTCAAAATATTTACTCTGCTGTCTTCCCATAGATGCTGCCAGACCTGCTGTGTTTCTTCATCAATTTCTGTTTTTGTTTCAGATCTCAAGTATCCACAGTTCCTGTGTTTAATTGCAGTAGGTTGCTGCTGTCTGAGACGATTTTTCAGAACTAAACTATATTTCAAGGTTTGGTCACTGTTGAGAGGCTGATAGCCCTGAGGACAGAATTGGAAATTAGCACTTATCATGTTGAGTAGTTCTGCTTCCCTGGCTAATGAGAGACCACTATAGAACTAGATAACTACTCTGGAAAAGGTTGTAAATCTCCAGAGAAGCACAAGTGTACCCTGTAGACGATAGCTTGAATCTCAAAAAATGCAAGAAATATCTTTAAAAAAAATCTGTTAGTTCCTTATCCCAACCTAGAGCTATCTGTTCAAACTGACAAGAACAAACAGAGCACTGGGAATAGATGGCTGCACTATAATGAGTGTAGCTTTGACATCCTTAGTACTATCTACAACACTTTAAGAAGGCAATCAAGAGATTTCTCTATCTAAAAGCCTCTCAGTGATTACTGACCTGTATATTAAACATATTCCCCACGAAAAAAAATTGCTCTCTGAACTTGTGAATGCTACAGTATTTATTGTTTAGAACATTCATCTGCTTATTTGTGGCAAAAGAGACTTAATTCTTCAGGTGAGTATTTGGATAGTAAACTGGAGTAATCCAGAGGTCTTTTACTTAGAAATGCAATACTGTACAGTGAATTAATCCTAGCATGCTAGGATGTGGGGTGAAAATTATGGTCATGGTCATCTCGCAGAAAATGAGTTTCTTTTCATCACCTGGAGTACTGAAATGTTCGTACGAATTATGTTCTTGACGGTTATGATGCTGAGCCAATGATAAGAGGTTAATTAGACCAAAGGGATTTGCAACAACTCATCAAATTAAAGGTGAAAATTAGACAAATCTAAACTGATGATTGTCAGAATATTGACATTCTCCAAATTAAAACAGCATTGTATTCTACTGAATTCTCTGCCAGTCTTTGATAAATGAAATGATCGGTGTTAGTCTGTTTAACAATTATTGAATGTGCTTCTGGAATAAAACAGGTGATTTCAAACATCCAACTTTTAATTTTATTATTTCTATTTGTACTTACTTTGCACTGAGACAAAGTCAATGATTATGCTATAGTCTCATACCATTGGTTTTTTTGATAGTTATTAACTGCCAGTTGTTACAGGTATTTTCATGTTGCACATCCTCACTCAGTAGAAATTGCAAGGCGACTTGCAAAGTTAGCTTGAATGGTCTTAATATAGTTCTGGCGGTTGCAGCCCACCACTTAAAACTGGTTATTATTTGACATTAAATTGGCAATAGAACTAAATCAAATTGATGCACTTCGGGTGAACTGAGAAGTGCAGTGATGCGCAGTTGATGTTCAGAAGCTGAAGCTGTGCCTTAAGGGAAGAATTGAGGAAGCTTTGCACTTTATCTGACCTTGTCCCATTTAGCTTCCCTGTTTCCTAATGGTGACACCTGATGCGCAAAGTGGAAAACCATGTCATTCAAATAACTTGAATTCATTGTTAATGAATTCCATAAACCAATGTTAAAAATTGATGTAAAACCCCTTAGTTTAAGCTGAAATCAGTGTGAGAGAAGCAGCATGATAATGCCGTACATTGGTGCACTGACATTTATTTTGTGTTACATTCACATGTAGTTCCTCAGATCTGACTATGGGAACCAGGATTTGGTCATCTGGTTTTGTGGGTTCATGACAATTTGCCTCCATATCCCTGGATATGGATAATCCCTGTTTTGAGTTCATAAGGGAACACAATTATTGAGATAATTAAGGCATTTAGTTCACCATAATTCATCTCCCAGAGAAATTGCACATTTGCTCCATTTCAGCATCTAGTTGTTGCTCTCAGAAGCTGCCCTTGGAATCCTTGAAGAGGACAATGTCCATGAGCCACGCAGAGGCATTATGAAGAGAGAGTTGTCTGAAGGCTAGCAATGAACTGAAGTTACTAAGTCAGCCCTCCAATTGTCATTGTCCGAAATTAGCAGTGTCAAGGTTCTTGGGGAAGAAGGGGGGCTACATAGAATTGATGGGAGATTCGTTAATAATGAAATGCAAATAATATAGTAATGGCTCACTCGTGAGATTCCAAAGTTGCTGTTTAAACCTTAAGGGGAAAATTTTTTACCTTGATGTCAAGAATCTGATTTTACCATTTTTATTGTGTTTTCTCAACTTTTATCTGCACAAGTGGGTATTGCCAAGTCACAAGTCTCACTACATCAGCATAGCTGTTTTCGGAGGCTAGGGATATGTACATATCTCATGCATGTTTACACATTTGCACCTTATGACATTAAAAGTGCACTCACTTTCCACTTATTTGGAGGCTGCCAGTTCCAGGTTCCTGCCAGTCTCGACCACTACCTCGGGGATAATTGTGAAGCAGCAAGGTATGAAGGTCACTTCCTGACTTAGAGTCATAGAGATGTACAGTAAAGAAACAGATCCTTCACTCCAACTCCTCCATGCCAACCAGGTATTCTAAATTAATATGGGCCCATTTGCCAGCATTTGGCCCATATCCCTCTAAACTCTTCCTATTCATGTACCCATCCAGATGCCTTTTAAATATTGTAATTGTACTGGCCTCCACCACCTTCTCTGGCAGCTCATTCCATATCATGCACCACCCCCTGTATGAAAAAGTTGCCCTCAAGTCCCTTTTAAATCTTTCCCTTGTCACCTTAAGTCTATGCCCTGTAGTTTGGACTCCGCTACCCTGGGGAAAAGATCTTGTCTATTCACCATACCTATGCTTCTCATGTTTTTTTGAAAACCTCAATAAGGTCACTCCTCAGCCTCCAAGCTGCAGGGAAAGTAGCTGCAGCCTATTCAGTTTTCCCAATAGCACAATCCCTCCTGGGCATGGCAAATTTCTTGTAAATCTTTTCAAACTCCTTCAAGTTTCACAACATCCTTCCTACAACATGGGGACCAGAATTGCATGCAATATTCCACAAGTGCCCTAACCAATGTCCTGTACAGCTGCAACATGACCTCCCAAATCCTATACTGAATGCACTGACCAATAAAGGCAATAGTACCAAGCATTGTCTTCTCTACTCTGTCTACCTGCGACCCCACTTTCAAGGAACAATGAACCTGCACTCAAAGGTCTCTTTGTTCAGCAGCACTACTCAGGACCTTATCATTAAGTGTATAAGTCATGCCCTGATTTGCCTTTCCAAAATGCAGCACCTCACATTTAACTAAATTAAACTCCATGCCATTCCTCGGCCCATTGGCCAACCTGATTAAGATCCCGTTGTACTCTGAGGTAACCTCCTTCGCTTTCCACTACATCTCCAATTTTGGTGTTTTGCAGTGTCTTAAATGCAACTAGAGTTTAAATATGTCACCAGTGTCTTAAATAATAATAGAGTTAAATTATGCAGTAGTGACCACTTTCACCTGTCCAGCCCCATTTTTGCATGAGAGATATTTCAAGGAGACCAGTTACATAATTAATGAGTTAGAATGAGAGATTGGAGAAAAGTCAACATGGAACCATGTGAATTTCTTTGTGGAAAAGAGTTTTCACGCAGAGGGTGGTGCGTGTGTGGAATGGGCTGCCAGAGGAAGTGGTGGAGGCTGGTACAATTGCAACATTTAAAAGGCATCTGGATGGGTATATGAATAGGAAGGGTTTGGAGGAATGTGGGCTGGGTGCTGGCAGATGGGACTGGATTGGATTGGGATATCTGGTCGACATGGACGAGTTGGACCGAAGGGTCTGTTTCCACGCTGTACATCTCTATGACTCTATTTCGACACTAGCAATCACTTTTGTGGCTGTTTTCTGTGCTGTCTCCAGTGCTCAAATGTCTCTCTTGTGTTTCTGGAAGGCAGGCTGAACAAATTCTCAAAGTGTATTCTGACCCAGGGCCTTGTAGCTTACATCAATTCTGACATATTAATGCTGATTATCCTGGGTCTATCAAACTTTCCTACCAGTAATTTAAGTCGAAGAAAAATCAGGTTCCTTTACAGATGCATGTTCCAACTTCCTGGATTTTCTCTTAATATTCTGCATCTGGACTGTCCTGAGGCAAATCAATTCTATTGATTGGAAGTCTGCAAGTGATTGAAATGTTAGCAGCAAGGCGCCTTACACTTACAGTTTTTCCTTCTGCTTATTCCCTGCCACAACAAACTTTGCAGTATGTATGCCACTTATTTTGCCTTCCTCCAGCAGAATCTTACACTTGTTCACATTATGGACATAATTCAGTCCAGTCTGCAAGAGTTTTGCCTGTCCACTGGAAAGCCAGTAAGAGCCTAGCATTGCCTTCTTAGGGAAAAGCCTATTATATGAATTGCCAATTAGGGATGAGGTCATGGGAATAAATAATTGGCTGAGCTGTTAAAGGGAGATTGATAGGGGATTCCTTGATTAAACGCTGATTCCTTTTAAATGATGGGGCCCCTCCCACAAGCTATTGAGTTTGGTTTTGGGATTTTACATGTGGCAACTACCCCATTTCTCACTGTCTGAATACCAGAAGTGATGGGATGAGGCTTTCACATGGACATTGATGGGGAAAGAAGGCATCTGATGAATCCCTCCCATCTCTAAACTCACATTGAATATGGCATTCAGTTCTACCCTGTGCTTCACTTAGATGTTGTGTCCAACTGATGATGTATTTTTTTGGCCCATGGGCTTTTGGCTCTAACTCAACAACAGAAATTAAAGATCATCGATCATTGACCAAACCTAGCGCACCCTATTTTCGTGCCAATCTCAACCTAATTCTCAACATCTGAACAGCTGTTAGTTTAAAAGATAGATTTTGGTCAGTTGGAAGTGTAAATATACTACATCATAAGGATTTCCATTGTCCCTTTGTGGTGTCACATCCACAGAAATTGAAGGATTCTTTCTCGAGCCGAGTTGACTGCTGCTTCATATTATACATGCAATTCTTTAGCTTCTCTCTTATTATCAAGTTGATTATTTTCCATGAAATAGAAGGAAGTTTAATGGGTCTGCAGTTTCCTGTGCTTTTCAAGAAGATGTACTTAATACATCTTCCTTTGAATCTTTGAAGAAATAATTGATCAGAATATTTTCACTTTTGTTTTCCTTACCTTCAAGCCAACTCCACAAGCCAATTTGTATCTGTTGGAGCTTTCCCTTTTTAATGCCTTTCTACATTTTAATATGTACTTAAGTAAGTACATTTCTAGTTCTAGAGAGTCTACAGGGAATGCTTTTCATCTTAAATTTTAATTTGTTAATGTATTTGTATCATGTTTGTTAGATAGAGAATTGCAACCATTCTCTGTCAATGGCTTTATAATGAGCGGATGACAATGAAACATCATAGTATGAGAAATTTCTTTTATTTATTCAAAGGATGTTGGGGACTTTACTGGTTAAGGCAGCATTTATTGCCCATTCCTAATTGCCCTTGAGAAGGTAGTGAAGATCTGTCTTCTTGAACTGCTGCAGTTATTGGAGTGTTAGTAAGCTACAGCACTATTATGAAGGGAGCTCCAGATTTTGATCAGTGATACTGAAGGAATGGCAGTACATTTCCAAGTCGGGGTGGTGAGTGGCTTGGTTTGCAGGTGGTGATGTTTCCATCTCGACAGTGCATCTGAGTGCCAGTGGTAGAGGGAGTGGGTATTTGTGAATGTGATGTCAAGGGAGCAGCTTTGTCTTAAATAATGTCAAGCTTCTTGAGTGTGTTGGAGCTGCATTAATCCAGGCAACTGGACAGTATTCTGTCACACTCGTGATTTGTGCCTTGTAGATGGTGGACAGATTTTAATGAGTCGAGAGGTGAGTTACTCACTGCAGGATTACTAGCCTCTCATCTGCCTGTTTTAGGCAGAGCATTTGTACTGCTGGTCCAGTTCAATTTCTGGTCATTGATAACCCTTAGTATGTTGATAGTTTGGGAATTCAGTGATGGTAATGCCAAGGGGCAATAGTTAGACTGTCTCTTGCTGCAGAAAGTCATTGCCTGTCATTAGTGTGATGAGAATGTTATACGTCACATGATCTATTTCAGGTTAAGAATCTATCTTCTACTATCTTGCTACAGCTAGTTTCTCCAAATTAGAGTTTTGGGAAAATTTTAGCATGAGTTTTCTGATCTCCCATTGTAACTTCAGTGAAAGTGTGATAGAAACTGCCATTTTTAGCTTGTGATAGTGGATCTCTGCTGATCTTGAGAAAGTGAGAACTGCAGATGCTGGGGATCAGAGCTTAAAAATGTGTTGCTGGAAAAGCGCAGCAGGTCAGGCAGCATCAAAGGAGAAGGAGAATCGACATTTCGGGCATTAGCCTGAAGAAGAGCTTATGCCCGAAATGTCGATTCTCCTTCTCCTTTGATGCTGCCTGACCTGCTGCGCTTTTCCAGCAACACATTTTTAAGCTCTGATCTTGAGAAGAGCAATAGATCAGGAGAACATGGTGAAATTTAAGGCAACTACTAGTAGTTCTCCTATAACGCAGTATTTGCATTCCTGTGCAACACAGTGTTATACAAAAGCATGTGATACAAATAATGGGGCCTCTGGGAAAAACAGGATTGGGACGAACCACCAAAGATATCAGTAAAAATCTAATAAAAAGTAGTTAGCCTAATAGCACAGTCCAAGTAAATCTTTAAATCATATTAGATTAGATTACTTACAGTGTGGAAACAGGCCCTTCGGCCCAGC